>NC_079152.1:52558159-52858159 GCF_947563725.1 Argiope bruennichi
CAATCTGGTCTAAAAGCACAATGCTAAGAATAGGAATGAATTCTGCACATGTGAGGGAACTTGAACTCGTAAAATTTCGAATAAATTTAGAAATATTTTGATATTAAATTCTATTTTTGACGTATATGATTTGGAATTATTCAATTTATCTCTAGGAATGATGGAGGAAACCAGCTAAAATAAAATATAAAAAAATAGAAAAATATATAAAAATATTTGTCGGCTTCGAGCCTCGAACAGAAGACCTGCAAAACTAAGCGCTACACTGTGCCGATCCAGCCACCAAGCTTCGTAAATGGAGGGCTTCTGAAGGGTCTAGGAATCTCATTACGACTTTAAAGTAAAATTTTAAATACGGTGTCAATCTGGTCTAAAAGCACAATGCTAAGAATAGGAATGAATTCTGCACATGTGAGGGAACTTGAACTCGTAAAATTTCGAATAAATATAGAAATATTTTGATATTAAATTCTATTTTTGACGTATATGATTTGGAATTATTCAATTTATCTCTAGGAATGATGGAGAAAACCAGCTAAAATAAAATATAAAAAAATGAAAAATATATAAATATATTTGTCGGCTTCGAGCCTCGAACTGAAGACCTGCAAAACTAAGCGCTACACTCTTCCGATCCAGCCACCAAGCCTCGTAACCGGAGGGCTTCTGAAGGGTCTAGGAATCTCATTACGACTGTCCAGTAAAATTTTAAATACGGTGTCAATCTGGTCTAAAAGCACAATGCTAAGAATACGAATGAATTCTGCGCATGTGCGGGAACTTTATTCGTAAAATTTCGAATAAATATAGAAATATTTTGATATTAAATTCTATTTTTGACGTATATTATTTGGAATTATTCAATTTATCTCTAGGAATGATAGAGGAAACCAGCAAAAATAAAATATAAAAAAATGAAAAATATATAAAAATATTTGTAGGCTTCGAGCCTCGAACTGAAGACCTGCAAAACTAAGCGCTACACTGTGCCGATCCAGCCACCAAGCCTCGTAAATGGAGGGCTTCTGAAGGGTCTAAGAATCTCATTACGACTTTAAAGTAAAATTTTAAATACGGTGTCAATCTGGTCTAAAAGCACAATGCTAAGAATACGAATGAATTCTGCGCATGTGCGGGAACTTGAACTCGTAAAATTTCGAATAAATATAGAAATATTTTGATATTAAATTCTATTTTTGACGTACATTATTTGGAATTATTCAATTTATCTCTAGGAATGATGGAGGAAACCAGCAAAAATAAAATATAAAAAAATGAAAAATATATAAAAATATTTGTAGGCTTCGAGCCTCGAACTGAAGACCTGCAAAACTAAGCGCTACACTGTGCCGATCCAGCCACCAAGCCTCGTAAATGGAGGGCTTCTGAAGGGTCTAAGAATCTCATTACGACTTTAAAGTAAAATTTTAAATACGGTGTCAATCTATTCCAAAAGTACAATGCTAAGAATGCGAATGAATTCTGCGCATGTGCGGGAACTTGAACTCGTAAAATTTCGAATAAATATAGAAATATTTTGATATTAAATTCTATTTTTGATGTATATTATTTGGAATTATTCAATTTATCTCTAGGAATGATGGAGAAAACCAGCTAAAATAAAATATAAAAAAATGAAAAATATATAAAAATATTCGTCAGCTTCGAGCCTCGAACTGAAGACCTCCAAAACTAAGCACTACACTCTGCCGATCAAGCCACCAAGCCTCGTAACATGAGAGCTTCTGAAGGGTCTAAGAGTCTCAATACGACTTTAAAGTAAAATTTTAAATACGGTGTCAATCTATTCCAAAAGTACAATGCTAAGAATACGAATCAATTCTGCGCATGTGCGGGAATTTGAACTCGTAAAATTTCGAATAAATATAGAAATATTTTGATATTAAATTCTATTTTTGACGTATATTATTTGTAATTATTCAATTTATCTCTAGGAATGATGGAGGAAACCAGCAAAAATAAAATATAAAAAAATGAAAAATATATAAAAATATTTGTAGGCTTCGAGCCTCGAACTGAAGACCTGCAAAACTAAGCGCTACACTGTGCCGATCCAGCCACCAAGCCTCGTAAATGGAGGGCTTCTGAAGGGTCTAAGAGTCTCAATACGACTTTAAAGTAAAATTTTAAATACGGTGTCAATCTGGTCTAAAAGCACAATGCTAAGAATACGAATGAATTCTGCGCATGTGCGGGAACTTGAACTCGTAAAATTTCGAATAAATATAGAAATATTTTGATATTAAATTCTATTTTTGACATATATTATTTGGAATTATTCAATTTATCTCTAGGAATGATGGAGGAAACCAGCTAAAATAAAATATAAAAAAAAGAAAAATATATAAAATTATTTGTGGCTTCGAGCCTCGAACAGAAGACCTGCAAAACTAAGCGCTACACTGTGCCGATCCAGCCACCAAGCCTCGTAAATGGAGGACTTCTGAAGGGTCTAGGAATCTCATTACGACTTTAAAGTAAAATTTTAAATACGGTGTCAATCTGGTCTAAAAGCACAATGCTAAGAATAGGAATGAATTCTGCACATGTGAGGGAACTTGAACTCGTAAAATTTCGAATAAATATAGAAATATTTTGATATTAAATTCTATTTTTGACGTATATGATTTGGAATTATTCAATTTATCTCTAGGAATGATGGAGGAAACCAGCTAAAATAAAATATAAAAAAAAAGAAAAATATATAAAAATATTTGTCGGCTTCGAGCCTCGAACTGAAGTCCTGCAAAACTAAGCACTACACTGTGCCGATCAAGCCACCAAGCCTCGTAACCTGAGAGCTTCTGAAGGGTCTAAGAGTCTCATTACGACTTTAAAGTAAAATTTTAAATACGGTGTCAATCTATTCCAAAAGTACAATGCTAAGAATACGAATGAATTCTGCGCATGTGCGGGAATTTGAACTCGTAAAATTTCGAATAAATATAGAAATATTTTGATATTAAATTCTTTTTTTGACGTATATTATTTGGAATTATTCAATTTATCTCTAGGAATGATGGAGGAAACCAGCAAAAATAAAATATAAAAAAATGAAAAATATATAAAAATATTTGTTGGCTTCGAGCCTCGAACTGAAGACCTGCAAAACTAAGCACTACACTCTGCCGATCAAGCCACCAAGCCTCGTAACCTGAGAGCTTCTGAAGGGTCTAAGAGTCTCATTACGACTTTAAAGTAAAATTTTAAATACGGTGTCAATCTATTCCAAAACTACAATGCTAAGAATGCGAATGAATTCTGCGCATGTGCGGGAACTTGAACTCGTAAAATTTCGAATAAATATAGAAATATTTTGATATTAAATTCTATTTTTGATGTATATTATTTGGAATTATTCAATTTATCTCTAGGAATGATGGAGAAAACCAGCTAAAATAAAATATAAAAAAATGAAAAATATATAAAAATATTCGTCAGCTTCGAGCCTCGAACTGAAGACCTGCAAAACTAAGCACTACACTCTGCCGATCAAGCCACCAAGCCTCGTAACATGAGAGCTTCTGAAGGGTCTAAGAGTCTCAATACGACTTTAAAGTAAAATTTTAAATACGGTGTCAATCTATTCCAAAAGTACAATGCTAAGAATACGAATCAATTCTGCGCATGTGCGGGAATTTGAACTCGTAAAATTTCGAATAAATATAGAAATATTTTGATATTAAATTCTATTTTTGACGTATATTATTTTGAATTATTCAATTTATCTCTAGGAATGATGGAGGAAACCAGCAAAAATAAAATATAAAAAAATGAAAAATATATAAAAATATTTGTAGGCTTCGAGCCTCGAACTGAAGACCTGCAAAACTAAGCGCTACACTGTGCCGATCCAGCCACCAAGCCTCGTAAATGGAGGGCTTCTGAAGGGTCTAAGAGTCTCAATACGACTTTAAAGTAAAATTTTAAATACGGTGTCAATCTGGTCTAAAAGCACAATGCTAAGAATACGAATGAATTCTGCGCATGTGCGGGAACTTGAACTCGTAAAATTTCGAATAAATATAGAAATATTTTGATATTAAATTCTATTTTTGACATATATTATTTGGAATTATTCAATTTATCTCTAGGAATGATGGAGGAAACCAGCTAAAATAAAATATAAAAAAAAGAAAAATATATAAAATTATTTGTGGCTTCGAGCCTCGAACAGAAGACCTGCAAAACTAAGCGCTACACTGTGCCGATCCAGCCACCAAGCCTCGTAAATGGAGGGCTTCTGAAGGGTCTAGGAATCTCATTACGACTTTAAAGTAAAATTTTAAATACGGTGTCAATCTGGTCTAAAAGCACAATGCTAAGAATAGGAATGAATTCTGCACATGTGAGGGAACTTGAACTCGTAAAATTTCGAATAAATATAGAAATATTTTGATATTAAATTCTATTTTTGACGTATATGATTTGGAATTATTCAATTTATCTCTAGGAATGATGGAGGAAACCAGCTAAAATAAATTATAAAAAAAAAGAAAAATATATAAAAATATTTGTCGGCTTCGAGCCTCGAACTGAAGACCTGCAAAACTAAGCGCTAGAATGTGCCGATCCAGCCACCAAGCCTCGTAAATGGAGGGCTTCTGAAGGGTCTAAGAATCTCATTACGACTTTAAAGTAAAATTTTAAATACGGTGTCAATCTGGTCTAAAAGCACCATGCTAAGAATACGAATGAATTCTGCGCATGTGCGGGAACTTGAACTCGTAAAATTTCGAATAAATATAGAAATATTTTGATATTAAATTCTATTTTTGATGTATATTATTTGGAATTATTCAATTTATCTCTAGGAATGATGGAGAAAACCAGCTAAAATAAAATATAAAAAAATGAAAAATATATAAAACTATTTGTCGGCTTCGAGCCTCGAACTGAAGACCTGCAAAACTAAGCGCTACACTGTGCCGATCAAGCCACCAAGCCTCGTAACCTGAGAGCTTCTGAAGGGTCTAAGAGTCTCATTACGACTTTAAAGTAAAATTTTAAATACGGTGTCAATCTATTCCAAAAGTACAATGCTAAGAATACGAATGAATTCTGCGCATGTGCGGGAACTTGAACTCGTAAAATTTCGAATAAATATAGAAATATTTTGATATTAAATTCTATTTTTGATGTATATTATTTGGAATTATTCAATTTATCTCTAGGAATGATGGAGAAAACCAGCTAAAATAAAATATAAAAAAATGAAAAATATATAAAAATATTCGTCAGCTTCGAGCCTCGAACTGAAGACCTGCAAAACTAAGCACTACACTCTGCCGATCAAGCCACCAAGCCTCGTGACCTGAGAGCTTCTGAAGGGTCTAAGAGTCTCAATACGACTTTAAAGTAAAATTTTAAATACGGTGTCAATCTATTCCAAAAGTACAATGCTAAGAATACGAATCTATTCTGCGCATGTGCGGGAACTTGAACTCGTAAAATTTCGAATAAATATAGAAATATTTTGATATTAAATTCTATTTTTGACGTATATTATTTGGAATTATTCAATTTATCTCTAGGAATGATGGAGGAAACCAGCAAAAATAAAATATAAAAAAATGAAAAATATATAAAAATATTTGTTGGCTTCGAGCCTCGAACTGAAGACCTGCAAAACTAAGCACTACACTCTGCCGATCAAGCCACCAAGCCTCGTAACCTGAGAGCTTCTGAAGGGTCTAAGAGTCTCAATACGACTTTAAAGTAAAATTTTAAATACGGTGTCAATCTATTCCAAATGTACAATGATAAGAATACGAATCAATTCTGCGCATCTGCGGGAATTTGAACTCGTAAAATTTCGAATAAATATAGAAATATTTTGATATTAAATTCTATTTTTGACGTATATTATTTGGAATTATTCAATTTATCTCTAGGAATGATGGAGGAAACCAGCAAAAATAAAATATAAAAAAATGAAAAATATATAAAAATATTTGTAGGCTTCGAGCCTCGAACTGAAGACCTGCAAAACTAAGCGCTACACTGTGCCGATCCAGCCACCAAGCCTCGTAAATGGAGGGCTTCTGAAGGGTCTAAGAGTCTCAATACGACTTTAAAGTAAAATTTTAAATACGGTGTCAATCTGGTCTAAAAGCACAATGCTAATAATACGAATGAATTCTGCGCATGTGCGGGAACTTGAACTCGTAAAATTTCGAATAAATATAGAAATATTTTGATATTAAATTCTATTTTTGATGTATATTATTTGGAATTATTCAATTTATCTCTAGGAATGATGGAGAAAACCAGCTAAAATAAAATATAAAAAAATTAAAAATATATAAAAATATTTGTTGGCTTCGAGCCTCGAACTGAAGACCTGCAAAACTAAGCACTACACTCTGCCGATCAAGCCACCAAGCCTCGTAACCTGAGAGCTTTTGAAGGGTCTAAGAGTCTCATTACGACTTTAAAGTAAAATTTTAAATACGGTGTCAATCTATTCCAAAAGTACAATGCTTAGAATACGAATGAATTCTGCGCATGTACGGGAACTTGAACTCGTAAAATTTTGAATAAATATAGAAATATTTTGATATTAAATTCTATTTTTGATGTATATTATTTGGAATTATTCAATTTATCTCTAGGAATGATGGAGAAAGACAGCTAAAATAAAATATAAAAAAATGAAAAATATATAAAAATATTTGTCGGCTTCGAGCCTCGAACTGAAGACCTGCAAAACTAAGCACTACACTCTGCCGATCAAGCCACCAAGCCTCGTAACCTGAGAGCTTCTGGAGGGTCTAAGAGTCTCATTACGACTTTAAAGTAAAATTTTAAATACGGTGTCAATCTATTCCAAAAGTACAATGCTAAGAATACGAATGAATTCTGCGCATGTGCGATAACTTGAACTCGTAAAATTTCGAATAAATATAGAAATATTTTGATATTAAATTCTATTTTTGATGTATATTATTTAGAATTATTCAATTTATCTCTAGGAATGATGGAGAAAACCAGCTAAAATAAAATATAAAAAAATGAAAAATATATAAAAATATTTGTCGGCTTCGAGCCTCGAACTGAAGAAATGCAAAACTAGGCACTACACTCTGCCGATCAAGCCACCAAGCCTCGTAACCTGAGAGATTCTGAAGGGTCTAAGAGTCTCATTACGACTTTAAAGTAAAATTTTAAATACGGTGTCAATCTATTCCAAAAGTACAATGCTAAGAATACGAATGAATTCTGCGCATGTGCGATAACTTGAACTCGTAAAATTTCGAATAAATATAGAAATATTTTGATATTAAATTCTATTTTTGATGTATATTATTTAGAATTATTCAATTTATGTCTAGGAATAATGGAGAAAACCAGCTAAAATAAAATATAAAAAAATGAAAAAATATATAAAAATATTTGTCGGCTTCGAGCCTCGAACTGAAGAAATGCAAAACTAGGCACTACACTCTGCCGATCAAGCCACCAAGCCTCGTAACCTGAGAGCTTCTGAAGGGTCTAAGAGTGTCATTACGACTTTAAAGTAAAATTTTAAATACGGTGTCAATCTATTCCAAAAGTACAATGCTAAGAATACGAATGAATTCTGCGCATGTGCGGGAACTTGAACTCGTAAAATTTGGAATAAATATAGAAATATTTTGATATTAAATTCTATTTTTGATGTATATTACTTGGAATTATTCAATTTATCTCTAGGAATGATGGAGAAAACCAGCTAAAATAAAATATAAAAAAAATGAGAAATATATAAAAATATTTGTTGGCTTAGAGCCTCGAACTGATGACCTGCAAAACTAAGCACTAAACTCTGCCGATCAAGCCACCAAGCCTCGTAACCTGAGAGCTTCTGAAGCGTCTAAGAGTCTCATTACGACTTTAAAGTAAAATTTTAAATACGGTGTCAATCTATTCCAAAAGTACAATGCTAAGAATACGAATGAATTCTGCGCATGTGCGGGATCGTGAACTCGTAAAATTTCGAATAAATATAGATATATTTTGATATTAAATTCTATTTTTGATTTATATTATTTTGAATTATTCAATTTATCTCTAGGAATGATGGAGAAAGACAGCTAAAATAAAATATAAAAAAATGAAAAATATATAAAAATATTTGTCGGCTTCGAGCCTCGAACTGAAGACCTGCAAAACTAAGCACTACACTCTGCCGATCAAGCCACCAAGCCTCGTAACCTGAGAGCTTCTGAAGGGTCTAAGAGTCTCATTACGACTTTAAAGTAAAATTTTAAATACGGTGTCAATCTATTCCAAAAGTACAATGCTAAGAATACGAATGAATTCTGCGCATGTGCTTGAACTTTAACTCGTAAAATTTCGAATAAATATAGAAATATTTTGATATTAAATTCTATTTTTGATGTATATTATTTAGAATTATTCAATTTATCTCTAGGAATGATGGAGAAAACCAGCTAAAATAAAATATAAAAAAATGAAAAATATATAAAAATATTTGTCGGCTTCGAGCCTCGAACTGAAGACCTGCAAAACTAAGCACTACACTCTGCCGATCAAGCCACCAAGCCTCGTACCCTGAGAGCTTCTGAAGGGTCTAAGAGTCACATTACGACTTTAAAGTAAAATTTTAAATACGGTGTCAATCTATTCCAAAACTACAATGCTAAGAATACGAATGAATTCTGCGCATGTGCGGGAATTTGAACTCGTAAAATTTCGAATAAATATAGAAATATTTTGATATTAAATTCTATTTTTGATGTATATTATTTAGAATTATTCAATTTATCTCTAGGAATGATGGAGAAAACCAGCTAAAATAAAATATAAAAAAATGAAAAATATATAAAAATATTTGTCGGCTTCGAGCCTCGAACTGAAGACCTGCAAAACTAAGCACTACACTCTGCCGATCAAGCCACCAAGCCTCGTACCCTGAGAGCTTCTGAAGGGTCTAAGAGTCTCATTACGACTTTAAAGTAAAATTTTAAATACGGTGTCAATCTATTCCAAAACTACAATGCTAAGAATACGAATGAATTCTGCGCATGTGCGGGAATTTGAACTCGTAAAATTTCGAATAAATATAGAAATATTTTGATATTAAATTCTATTTTTGATGTATATTATTTAGAATTATTCAATTTATCTCTAGGAATGATGGAGAAAACCAGCTAAAATAAAATATAAAAAAATGAAAAATATATAAAAATATTGGTCGGCTTCGAGCCTCGAACTGAAGACCTGCAAAACTAAGCACTACACTCTGCCGATCAAGCCACCAAGCTTCGTACCCTGAGAGCTTCTGAAGGGTCTAAGAGTCTCATTACGACTTTAAAGTAAAATTTTAAATACGGTGTCAATCTATTCCAAAAGTACAATGCTAAGAATACGAATGAATTCTGCGCATGTGCGGGATCGTGAACTCGTAAAATTTCGAATAAATATAGATATATTTTGATATTAAATTCTATTTTTGATTTATATTATTTTGAATTATTCAATTTATATCTAGGAATGATGGAGAAAGACAGCTAAAATAAAATATAAAAAAATGAAAAATATATAAAAATATTTGTCGGCTTCGAGCCTCGAACTGAAGACCTGCAAAACTAAGCACTACACTCTGCCTATCAAGCCACCAAGCCTCGTAATCTGAGAGCTTCTGAAGGGTCTAAGAGTCTCATTACGACTTTAAAGTAAAATTTTAAATACGGTGTCAATCTATTCCAAAAGTACAATGCTAATAATACGAATGAATTCTGCGCATGTGCAGGAACTTGAACTCGTAAAATTTCGAATAAATATAGAAATATTTTGATATTAAATTCTATTTTTGATGTATATTATTTAGAATTATTCAATTTATCTCTAGGAATGATGGAGAAAACCAGCTAAAATAAAATATAAAAAAATGAAAAATATATAAAAATATTTGTCGGCTTCGAGCCTCGAACTGAAGACCTGCAAAACTAAGCACTACACTCTGCCGATCAAGCCACCAAGCCTCGTACCCTGAGAGCTTCTGAAGGGTCTAAGAGTCACATTACGACTTTAAAGTAAAATTTTAAATACGGTGTCAATCTATTCCAAAACTACAATGCTAAGAATACGAATGAATTCTGCGCATGTGCGGGAATTTGAACTCGTAAAATTTCGAATAAATATAGAAATATTTTGATATTAAATTCTATTTTTGATGTATATTATTTAGAATTATTCAATTTATCTCTAGGAATGATGGAGAAAACCAGCTAAAATAAAATATAAAAAAATGAAAAATATATAAAAATATTTGTCGGCTTCGAGCCTCGAACTGAAGACCTGCAAAACTAAGCACTACACTCTGCCGATCAAGCCACCAAGCCTCGTACCCTGAGAGCTTCTGAAGGGTCTAAGAGTCTCATTACGACTTTAAAGTAAAATTTTAAATACGGTGTCAATCTATTCCAAAACTACAATGCTAAGAATACGAATGAATTCTGCGCATGTGCGGGAATTTGAACTCGTAAAATTTCGAATAAATATAGAAATATTTTGATATTAAATTCTATTTTTGATGTATATTATTTAGAATTATTCAATTTATCTCTAGGAATGATGGAGAAAACCAGCTAAAATAAAATATAAAAAAATGAAAAATATATAAAAATATTTGTCGGCTTCGAGCATCGAACTGAAGACCTGCAAAACTAAGCACTACACTCTGCCGATCAAGCCACCAAGCTTCGTACCCTGAGAGCTTCTGAAGGGTCTAATAGTCTCATTACGACTTTAAAGTAAAATTTTAAATACGGTGTCAATCTATTCCAAAAGTACAATGCTAAGAATACGTATGAATTCTGCGCATGTGCGGGAACATGAACTCGTAAAATTTCGAATAAATATAGAAATATTTTGATATTAAATTCTCTTTTTGATGTATATTATTTGGAATTATTCAATTTATCTCTAGGATTGATGGAGAAAACCAGCTAAAATAAAATATAGAAAAATGAAAAATATATAAAAATATTTGTCGGCTTCGAGCATCGAACTGAAGACCTGCAAAACTTAGCACTACACTCTGCCGATCAAGAAACCAAGCCTCGTAACCTGAGAGCTTCTGAAGGGTCTAAGAGTCTCATTACGACTTTAAAGTAAAATTTTAAATACGGTGTCAATCTATTCCAAAAGTACAATGCTAAGGATACGAATGAATTCTGCGCATGTGCGGGAAATTGAACTCGTAAAATTTGGAATAAATATAGAAATATTTGGATATTAAATTCTATTTTTGATGTTTATTATTTGGAATTATTCAATTTATCTCTAGGAATGATGGAGAAAACCAGCTAAAATAAAATATAAAAAAATGAAAAATATATAAAAATATTTGTTGGCTTCGAGCCTCGAACTGAAGACCTGCAAAACTAAGCACTAAACTCTGCCGATCAAGCCACCAGGCCTCGTAACCTGAGCGCTTCTGAAGGGTCTAGGAGTCTCATTACGACTTTAAAGTAAAATTTTAAATACGGTGTCAATCTATTCCAAAAGTACAATGCTAAGAATACGAATGAATTCTGCGCATGTGCGGGAAATTGAACTCGTAAAATTTCGAATAAATATAGAAATATTTGGATATTAAATTCTATTTTTGATGTTTATTATTTGGAATTATTCAATTTATCTCTAGGAATGATGGGGAAAACCAGCTAAAATAAAATATAAAAAAATGAAAAATATATAAAAATATTTGTTGGCTTCGAGCCTCGAACTGAAGACCTGCAAAACTAAGCACTAAACTCTGCCGATCAAGCCACCAAGCCTCGTAACCTGAGAGCTTCTGAAGGGTCTAAGAGTCTCATTACGACTTTAAAGTAAAATTTTAAATACGGTGTCAATCTATTCCAAAAGTACAATGCTAAGAATACGAATGAATTCTGCGCATGTGCGGGAATTTGAACTCGTAAAATTTCGAATAAATATAGAAATATTTTGATATTAAATTCTATTTTTTTTGTATATAATTTAGAATTATTCAATTTATCTCTACGAATGATGGAGAAAACCAGCTAAAATAAAATATAAAAAAATGAAAAATATATAAAAATATTTGTCGGCTTCGAGCCTCGAACTGAAGACCTGCAAAACTAAGCACTACACTCTGCCGATCAAGCCACCAAGCCTCGTAACCTGTGAGCTTCTGAAGGGTCTAAGAGTCTCATTACGACTTTAAAGTAAAATTTTAAATACGGTGTCAATCTATTCCAAAAGTACAATGCTAAGAATACGAATGAATTCTGCGCATGTGCTTGAACTTTAACTCGTAAAATTTCGAATAAGTATAGAAATATTTTGATATTAAATTCTATTTTTGATGTATATTATTTAGAATTATTCAATTTATCTCTAGGAATGATGGAGAAAACCAGCTAAAATAAAATATAAAAAAATGAAAAATATATAAAAATATTTGTCGGCTTCGAGCATCGAACTGAAGACCTGCAAAACTAAGCACTACACTCTGCCGATCAAGCCACCAAGCTTCGTACCCTGAGAGCTTCTGAAGGGTCTAATAGTCTCATTACGACTTTAAAGTAAAATTTTAAATACGGTGTCAATCTATTCCAAAAGTACAATGCTAAGAATACGTATGAATTCTGCGCATGTGCGGGAACTTGAACTCGTAAAATTTCGAATAAATATAGAAATATTTTGATATTAAATTCTCTTTTTGATGTATATTATTTGGAATTATTCAATTTATCTCTAGGATTGATGGAGAAAACCAGCTAAAATAAAATATAGAAAAATGAAAAATATATAAAAATATTTGTCGGCTTCGAGCATCGAACTGAAGACCTGCAAAACTTAGCACTACACTCTGCCGATCAAGAAACCAAGCCTCGTAACCTGAGAGCTTCTGAAGGGTCTAAGAGTCTCATTACGACTTTAAAGTAAAATTTTAAATACGGTGTCAATCTATTCCAAAAGTACAATGCTAAGGATACGAATGAATTCTGCGCATGTGCGGGAAATTGAACTCGTAAAATTTGGAATAAATATAGAAATATTTGGATATTAAATTCTATTTTTGATGTTTATTATTTGGAATTATTCAATTTATCTCTAGGAATGATGGAGAAAACCAGCTAAAATAAAATATAAAAAAATGAAAAATATATAAAAATATTTGTCGGCTTCGAGCCTCGAACTGAAGACCTGCAAAACTAAGCACTACACTCTGCCGATCAAGCCACCAAGCCTCGTAACCTGAGAGCTTCTGAAGGGTCTAAGAGTCTCATTACGACTTTAAAGTAAAATTTTAAATACGGTGTCAATCTATTCCAAAAGTACAATCCTAAGAATACGAATGAATTCTGCGCATGTGCTTGAACTTTAACTCGTAAAATTTCGAATAAGTATAGAAATATTTTGATATTAAATTCTATTTTTGATGTATATTATTTGGAATTATTCAATTTATCTCTAGGAATGTGGGAGAAAGACAGCTAAAATAAAATATAAAAAAAATGAAAAATATATAAAAATATTTGTCGGCTTCGAGCCTCGAACTGAAGACTTGCAAAACTAAGCACTACACTCTGCCGATCAAGCCACGAAGCCTCGTAATCTGAGAGCTTCTGAAGGGTCTAATAGTCTCATTACGACTTTAAAGTAAAATTTTAAATACGGTGTCAATCTATTCCAAAAGTACAATGCTAAGAATACGTATGAATTCTGCGCATGTGCGGGAACTTGAACTCGTAAAATTTCGAATAAATATAGAAATATTTTGATATTAAATTCTATTTTTGATGTATATTATTTGGAATTATTCAATTTATCTCTAGGAATGATGGAGAAAGACAGCTAAAACAAAATATAAAAAAAATGAAAAATATATAAAAATATTTGTCGGCTTCGAGCCTCGAACTGAAGACCTGCAAAACTAAGCACTACACTCTGCCGATCTAGCCACCAAGCCTCGTAACCTGAGAGCTTCTGAAGGGTCTAAGAGTCTCATTACGACTTTAAAGTAAAATTTTAAATACGGTGTCAATCTATTCCAAAAGTACAATGCTAAGAATACGAATGAATTCTGCGCATGTGCGGGAATTTGAACTCGTAAAATTTCGAATAAATATAGAAATATTTTGATATTAAATTCTATTTTTGATGTATATTATTTAGAATTATTCAATTTATCTCTAGGAATGATGGAGAAAACCAGCTAAAATAAAATATAAAAAAATGAAAAATATATAAAAATATTGGTCGGCTTCGAGCCTCGAACTGAAGACCTGCAAAACTAAGCACTACACTCTGCCGATCAAGCCACCAAGCTTCGTACCCTGAGAGCTTCTGAAGGGTCTAATAGTCTCATTACGACTTTAAAGTAAAATTTTAAATACGGTGTCAATCTATTCCAAAAGTACAATGCTAAGAATACGTATGAATTCTGCGCATGTGCGGGAACTTGAACTCGTAAAATTTCGAATAAATATAGAAATATTTTGATATTAAATTCTCTTTTTGATGTATATTATTTGGAATTATTCAATTTATCTCTAGGAATGATGGAGAAAACCAGCTAAAATAAAATATAGAAAAATGAAAAATATATAAAAATATTTGTCGGCTTCGAGCATCGAACTGAAGACCTGCAAAACTTAGCACTACACTCTGCCGATCAAGAAACCAAGCCTCGTAACCTGAGAGCTTCTGAAGGGTCTAAGAGTCTCATTACGACTTTAAAGTAAAATTTTAAATACGGTGTCAATCTATTCCAAAAGTACAATGCTAAGGATACGAATGAATTCTGCGCATGTGCGGGAAATTGAACTCGTAAAATTTGGAATAAATATAGAAATATTTGGATATTAAATTCTATTTTTGATGTTTATTATTTGGAATTATTCAATTTATCTCTAGGAATGATGGGGAAAACCAGCTAAAATAAAATATAAAAAAATGAAAAATATATAAAAATATTTGTTGGCTTCGAGCCTCGAACTGAAGACCTGTAAAACTAAGCACTAAACTCTGCCGATCAAGCCACCAAGCCTCGTAACCTGAGAGCTTCTGAAGGGTCTAAGAGTCTCATTACGACTTTAAAGTAAAATTTTAAATACGGTGTCAATCTATTCCAAAAGTACAATGCTAAGAATACGAATGAATTCTGCGCATGTGCGGGAATTTGAACTCGTAAAATTTCGAATAAATATAGAAATATTTTGATATTAAATTCTATTTTTGATGAATATAATTTAGAATTATTCAATTTATCTCTACGAATGATGGAGAAAACCAGCTAAAATAAAATATAAAAAAATGAAAAATATATAAAAATATTTGTCGGCTTCGAGCCTCGAACTGAAGACCTGCAAAACTAAGCACTACACTCTGCCGATCAAGCCACCAAGCCTCGTAACCTGAGAGCTTCTGAAGGGTCTAAGAGTCTCATTACGACTTTAAAGTAAAATTTTAAATACGGTGTCAATCTATTCCAAAAGTACAATGCTAAGAATACGAATGAATTCTGCGCATGTGCGGGAATTTGAACTCGTAAAATTTCGAATAAATATAGAAATATTTTGATATTAAATTCTATTTTTGATGTATATTATTTAGAATTATTCGATTTATCTCTAGGAATGATGGAGAAAACCAGCTAAAATAAAATATAAAAAAATGAAAAATATATGAAAATATTGGTCGGCTTCGAGCCTCGAACTGAAGACCTGCAAAACTAAGCACTACACTCTGCCGATCAAGCCACCAAGCTTCGTACCCTGAGAGCTTCTGAAGGGTCTAATAGTCTCATTACGACTTTAAAGTAAAATTTTAAATACGGTGTCAATCTATTCCAAAAGTACAATGCTAAGAATACGTATGAATTCTGCGCATGTGCGGGAACTTGAACTCGTAAAATTTCGAATAAATATAGAAATATTTTGATATTAAATTCTCTTTTTGATGTATATTATTTGGAATTATTCAATTTATCTCTAGGAATGATGGAGAAAACCAGCTAAAATAAAATATAGAAAAATGAAAAATATATAAAAATATTTGTCGGCTTCGAGCATCGAACTGAAGACCTGCAAAACTTAGCACTACACTCTGCCGATCAAGAAACCAAGCCTCGTAACCTGAGAGCTTCTGAAGGGTCTAAGAGTCTCATTACGACTTTAAAGTAAAATTTTAAATACGGTGTCAATCTATTCCAAAAGTACAATGCTAAGGATACGAATGAATTCTGCGCATGTGCGGGAAATTGAACTCGTAAAATTTGGAATAAATATAGAAATATTTGGATATTAAATTCTATTTTTGATGTTTATTATTTGGAATTATTCAATTTATCTCTAGGAATGATGGGGAAAACCAGCTAAAATAAAATATAAAAAAATGAAAAATATATAAAAATATTTGTTGGCTTCGAGCCTCGAACTGAAGACCTGCAAAACTAAGCACTAAACTCTGCCGATCAAGCCACCAAGCCTCGTAACCTGAGAGCTTCTGAAGGGTCTAAGAGTCTCATTACGACTTTAAAGTAAAATTTTAAATACGGTGTCAATCAATTCCAAAAGTACAATGCTAAGAATACGAATGAATTCTGCGCATGTGCGGGAATTTGAACTCGTAAAATTTCGAATAAATATAGAAATATTTTGATATTAAATTCTATTTTTGATGAATATAATTTAGAATTATTCAATTTATCTCTACGAATGATGGAGAAAACCAGCTAAAATAAAATATAAAAAAATGAAAAATATATAAAAATATTTGTCGGCTTCGAGCCTCGAACTGAAGACCTGCAAAACTAAGCACTACACTCTGCCGATCAAGCCACCAAGCCTCGTAACCTGAGAGCTTCTGAAGGGTCTAAGAGTCTCATTACGACTTTAAAGTAAAATTTTAAATACGGTGTCAATCTATTCCAAAAGTACAATGCTAAGAATACGAATGAATTCTGCGCATGTGCGGGAATTTGAACTCGTAAAATTTCGAATAAATATAGAAATATTTTGATATTAAATTCTATTTTTGATGTATATTATTTAGAATTATTCAATTTATCTCTAGGAATGATGGAGAAAACCAGCTAAAATAAAATATAAAAAAATGAAAAATATATGAAAATATTGGTCGGCTTCGAGCCTCGAACTGAAGACCTGCAAAACTAAGCACTACACTCTGCCGATCAAGCCACCAAGCTTCGTACCCTGAGAGCTTCTGAAGGGTCTAATAGTCTCATTACGACTTTAAAGTAAAATTTTAAATACGGTGTCAATCTATTCCAAAAGTACAATGCTAAGAATACGTATGAATTCTGCGCATGTGCGGGAACTTGAACTCGTAAAATTTCGAATAAATATAGAAATATTTTGATATTAAATTCTCTTTTTGATGTATATTATTTGGAATTATTCAATTTATCTCTAGGAATGATGGAGAAAACCAGCTAAAATAAAATATAGAAAAATGAAAAATATATAAAAATATTTGTCGGCTTCGAGCATCGAACTGAAGACCTGCAAAACTTAGCACTACACTCTGCCGATCAAGAAACCAAGCCTCGTAACCTGAGAGCTTCTGAAGGGTCTAAGAGTCTCATTACGACTTTAAAGTAAAATTTTAAATACGGTGTCAATCTATTCCAAAAGTACAATGCTAAGGATACGAATGAATTCTGCGCATGTGCGGGAAATTGAACTCGTAAAATTTGGAATAAATATAGAAATATTTGGATATTAAATTCTATTTTTGATGTTTATTATTTGGAATTATTCAATTTATCTCTAGGAATGATGGGGAAAACCAGCTAAAATAAAATATAAAAAAATGAAAAATATATAAAAATATTTGTTGGCTTCGAG
This sequence comes from Argiope bruennichi, assembly GCF_947563725.1. Lineage (NCBI taxonomy): Eukaryota > Metazoa > Arthropoda > Arachnida > Araneae > Araneidae > Argiope > Argiope bruennichi. Next base: position 52,576,033 of record NC_079152.1, read on the forward strand.
CCTCGAACTGAAGACCTGCAAAACTAAGCACTAAACTCTGCCGATCAAGCCACCAAGCCTCGTAACCTGAGAGCTTCTGAAGGGTCTAAGAGTCTCATTACGACTTTAAAGTAAAATTTTAAATACGGTGTCAATCTATTCCAAAAGTACAATGCTAAGAATACGAATGAATTCTGCGCATGTGCGGGAATTTGAACTCGTAAAATTTCGAATAAATATAGAAATATTTTGATATTAAATTCTATTTTTGATGTATATAATTTAGAATTATTCAATTTATCTCTACGAATGATGGAGAAAACCAGCTAAAATAAAATATAAAAAAATGAAAAATATATAAAAATATTTGTTGGCTTCGAGCCTCGAACTGAAGACCTGCAAAACTAAGCACTACACTCTGCCGATCAAGCCACCAAGCCTCGTAACCTGAGAGCTTCTGAAGGGTCTAAGAGTCTCATTACGACTTTAAAGTAAAATTTTAAATACGGTGTCAATCTATTCCAAAAGTACAATGCTAAGAATACGAATGAATTCTGCGCATGTGCTTGAACTTTAACTCGTAAAATTTCGAATAAGTATAGAAATATTTTGATATTAAATTCTATTTTTGATGTATATTATTTGGAATTATTCAATTTATCTCTAGGAATGTGGGAGAAAGACAGCTAAAATAAAATATAAAAAAAATGAAAAATATATAAAAATATTTGTCGGCTTCGAGCCTCGAACTGAAGACTTGCAAAACTAAGCACTACACTCTGCCGATCAAGCCACGAAGCCTCGTAATCTGAGAGATTCTGAAGGGTCTAATAGTCTCATTACGACTTTAAAGTAAAATTTTAAATACGGTGTCAATCTATTCCAAAAGTATAATGCTAAGAATACGTATGAATTCTGCGCATGTGCGGGAACTTGAACTCGTAAAATTTCGAATAAATATAGAAATATTTTGATATTAAATTCTATTTTTGATGTATATTATTTGGAATTATTCAATTTATCTCTAGGAATGATGGAGAAAGACAGCTAAAACAAAATATAAAAAAAATGAAAAATATATAAAAATATTTGTCGGCTTCGAGCCTCGAACTGAAGACCTGCAAAACTAAGCACTACACTCTGCCGATCTAGCCACCAAGCCTCGTAACCTGAGAGCTTCTGAAGGGTCTAAGAGTCTCATTACGACTTTAAAGTAAAATTTTAAATACGGTGTCAATCTATTCCAAAAGTACAATGCTAAGAATACGAATGAATTCTGCGCATGTGCGGGAACTTGAACTCGTAAAATTTCGAATAAATATAGAAATATTTTGATATTAAATTCTCTTTTTGATGTATATTATTTGGAATTATTCAATTTATCTCTAGGAATGATGGAGAAAACCAGCTAAAATAAAATATAGAAAAATGAAAAATATATAAAAATATTTGTCGGCTTCGAGCATCGAACTGAAGACCTGCAAAACTTAGCACTACACTCTGCCGATCAAGAAACCAAGCCTCGTAACCTGAGAGCTTCTGAAGGGTCTAAGAGTCTCATTACGACTTTAAAGTAAAATTTTAAATACGGTGTCAATCTATTCCAAAAGTACAATGCTAAGGATACGAATGAATTCTGCGCATGTGCGGGAAATTGAACTCGTAAAATTTGGAATAAATATAGAAATATTTGGATATTAAATTCTATTTTTGATGTTTATCATTTGGAATTATTCAATTTATCTCTAGGAATGATGGAGAAAACCAGCTAAAATAAAATATAAAAAAATGAAAAATATATAAAAATATTTGTTGGCTTCGAGCCTCGAACTGAAGACCTGCAAAACTAAGCACTAAACTCTGCCGATCAAGCCACCAAGCCTCGTAACCTGAGCGCTTCTGAAGGGTCTAGGAGTCTCATTACGACTTTAAAGTAAAATTTTAAATACGGTGTCAATCTATTCCAAAAGTACAATGCTAAGAATACGAATGAATTCTGCGCATGTGCGGGAAATTGAACTAGTAAAATTTCGAATAAATATAGAAATATTTGGATATTAAATTCTATTTTTGATGTTTATTATTTGGAATTATTCAATTTATCTCTAGGAATGATGGGGAAAACCAGCTAAAATAAAATATAAAAAAATGAAAAATATATAAAAATATTTGTTGGCTTCGAGCCTTGAACTGAAGACCTGCAAAACTAAGCACTAAACTCTGCCGATCAAGCCACCAAGCCTCGTAACCTGAGCGCTTCTGAAGGGTCTAGGAGTCTCATTACGACTTTAAAGTAAAATTTTAAATACGGTGTCAATCTATTCCAAAAGTACAATGCTAAGAATACGAATGAATTCTGCGCATGTGCGGGAAATTGAACTCGTAAAATTTCGAATAAATATAGAAATATTTGGATATTAAATTCTATTTTTGATGTTTATTATTTGGAATTATTCAATTTATCTCTAGGAATGATGGGGAAAACCAGCTAAAATAAAATATAAAAAAATGAAAAATATATAAAAATATCTGTTGGCTTCGAGCCTCGAACTGAAGACCTGCAAAACTAAGCACTAAACTCTGCCGATCAAGCCACCAAGCCTCGTAACCTGAGAGCTTCTGAAGGGTCTAAGAGTCTCATTACGACTTTAAAGTAAAATTTTAAATACGGTGTCAATCTATTCCAAAAGTACAATGCTAAGAATACGAATGAATTCTGCGCATGTGCGGGAATTTGAACTCGTAAAATTTCGAATAAATATAGAAATATTTTGATATTAAATTCTATTTTTGATGTATATAATTTAGAATTATTCAATTTATCTCTACGAATGATGGAGAAAACCAGCTAAAATAAAATATAAAAAAATGAAAAATATATAAAAATATTTGTCGGCTTCGAGCCTCGAACTGAAGACCTGCAAAACTAAGCACTACACTCTGCCGATCAAGCCACCAAGCCTCGTAACCTGAGAGCTTCTGAAGGGTCTAAGAGTCTCATTACGACTTTAAAGTAAAATTTTAAATACGGTGTCAATCTATTCCTAAAGTACAATGCTAAGAATACGAATGAATTCTGCGCATGTGCGGGAATTTGAACTCGTAAAATTTCGAATAAATATAGAAATATTTTGATATTCAATTCTATTTTTGATGTATGTAATTTAGAATTATTCAATTTATCTCTAGGAATGATGGAGAAAGACAGCTAAAATAAAATATAAAATAATGAAAAATATATAAAAATATTTGTCGGCTTCGAGCCTCGAACTGAAGACCTGCAAAACTAAGCACTACACTCTGCCGATCAAGCCACCAAGCCTCGTAACCTGAGCGCTTCTGAAGGGTCTAGGAGTCTCATTACGACTTTAAAGTAAAATTTTAAATACGGTGTCAATCTATTCCAAAAGTACAATGCTAAGAATACGAATGAATTCTGCGCATGTGCGGGAAATTGAACTCGTAAAATTTCGAATAAATATAGAAATATTTGGATATTAAATTCTATTTTTGATGTTTATTATTTGGAATTATTCAATTTATCTCTAGGAATGATGGGGAAAACCAGCTAAAATAAAATATAAAAAAATGAAAAATATATAAAAATATCTGTTGGCTTCGAGCCTCGAACTGAAGACCTGCAAAACTAAGCACTAAACTCTGCCGATCAAGCCACCAAGCCTCGTAACCTGAGAGCTTCTGAAGGGTCCAAGAGTCTCATTACGAATTTAAAGTAAAATTTTAAATACGGTGTCAATCTATTCCAAAAGTACAATGCTAAGAATACGAATGAATTCTGCGCATGTGCGGGAATTTGAACTCGTAAAATTTCGAATAAATATAGAAATATTTTGATATTAAATTCTATTTTTGATGTATATAATTTAGAATTATTCAATTTATCTCTACGAATGATGGAGAAAACCAGCTAAAATAAAATATAAAAAAATGAAAAATATATAAAAATATTTGTCGGCTTCGAGCCTCGAACTGAAGACCTGCAAAACTAAGCACTACACTCTGCCGATCAAGCCACCAAGCCTCGTAACCTGAGAGCTTCTGAAGGGTCTAAGAGTCTCATTACGACTTTAAAGGAAAATTTTAAATACGGTGTCAATCTATTCCTAAAGTACAATGCTAAGAATACGAATGAATTCTGCGCATGTGCGGGAATTTGAACTCGTAAAATTTCGAATAAATATAGAAATATTTTGATATTCAATTCTATTTTTGATGTATGTAATTTAGAATTATTCAATTTATCTCTAGGAATGATGGAGAAAGACAGCTAAAATAAAATATAAAAAAATGAAAAATATATAAAAATATTTGTCGGCTTCGAGCCTCGAACTGAAGACCTGCAAAACTAAGCACTACACTCTGCCGATCAAGCCACCAAGCCTCGTAACCTGAGAGCTTCTGAAGGGTCTAAGAGTCTCATTACGACTTTAAAGTAAAATTTTAAATACGGTGTCAATCTATTCCAAAAGTACAATGCTAAGAATACGAATGAATTCTGCGCATGTGCTTGAACTTTAACTCGTAAAATTTCGAATAAGTATAGAAATATTTTGATATTAAATTCTATTTTTGATGTATATTATTTGGAATTATTCAATTTATCTCTACGAATGATGGAGAAAACCAGCTAAAATAAAATATAAAAAAATGAAAAATATATAAAAATATTTGTCGGCTTCGAGCCTCGAACTGAAGACCTGCAAAACTAAGCACTACACTCTGCCGATCAAGCCACCAAGCCTCGTAACCTGAGAGCTTCTGAAGGGTCTAAGAGTCTCATTACGACTTTAAAGTAAAATTTTAAATACGGTGTCAATCTATTCCTAAAGTACAATGCTAAGAATACGAATGAATTCTGCGCATGTGCGGGAATTTGAACTCGTAAAATTTCGAATAAGTATAGAAATATTTTGATATTAAATTCTATTTTTGATGTATATTATTTGGAATTATTCAATTTATCTCTAGGAATGTGGGAGAAAGACAGCTAAAATAAAATATAAAAAAATGAAAAATATATAAAAATATTTGTCGGCTTCGAGCCTCGAACTGAAGACTTGCAAAACTAAGCACTACACTCTGCCGATCAAGCCACGAAGCCTCGTAATCTGAGAGCTTCTGAAGGGTCTAAGGGTCTCATTACGACTTTAAAGTAAAATTTTAAATACGGTGTCAATCTATTCCAAAAGTACAATGCTAAGGATACGAATGAATTCTGCGCATGTGCGGGAACTTGAACTCGTAAAATTTCGAATAAATATAGAAATATTTTGATATTAAATTCTCTTTTTGATGTATATTATTTGGAATTATTCAATTTATCTCTAGGAATGATGGAGAAAACCAGCTAAAATAAAATATAGAAAAATGAAAAATATATAAAAATATTTGTCGGCTTCGAGCATCGAACTGAAGACCTGCAAAACTAAGCACTACACTCTGCCGATCAAGCCACCAAGCCTCGTAACCTGAGAGCTTCTGAAGGGTCTAAGAGTCTCATTACGACTTTAAAGTAAAATTTTAAATACGGTGTCAATCTATTCCTAAAGTACAATGCTAAGAATACGAATGAATTCTGCGCATGTGCGGGAATTTGAACTCGTAAAATTTCGAATAAGTATAGAAATATTTTGATATTCAATTCTATTTTTGATGTATGTAATTTAGAATTATTCAATTTATCTCTAGGAATGATGGAGAAAGACAGCTAAAATAAAATATAAAAAAATGAAAAATATATAAAAATATTTGTCGGCTTCGAGCCTCGAACTGAAGACCTGCAAAACTAAGCACTACACTCTGCCGATCAAGCCACCAAGCCTCGTAACCTGAGAGCTTCTGAAGGGTCTAAGAGTCTCATTACGACTTTAAAGTAAAATTTTAAATACGGTGTCAATCTATTCCAAAAGTACAATGCTAAGAATACGAATGAATTCTGCGCATGTGCTTGAACTTTAACTCGTAAAATTTCGAATAAGTATAGAAATATTTTGATATTAAATTCTATTTTTGATGTATATTATTTGGAATTATTCAATTTATCTCTACGAATGATGGAGAAAACCAGCTAAAATAAAATATAAAAAAATGAAAAATATATAAAAATATTTGTCGGCTTCGAGCCTCGAACTGAAGACCTGCAAAACTAAGCACTACACTCTGCCGATCAAGCCACCAAGCCTCGTAACCTGAGAGCTTCTGAAGGGTCTAAGAGTCTCATTACGACTTTAAAGTAAAATTTTAAATACGGTGTCAATCTATTCCTAAAGTACAATGCTAAGAATACGAATGAATTCTGCGCATGTGCGGGAATTTGAACTCGTAAAATTTCGAATAAGTATAGAAATATTTTGATATTAAATTCTATTTTTGATGTATATTATTTGGAATTATTCAATTTATCTCTAGGAATGTGGGAGAAAGACAGCTAAAATAAAATATAAAAAAATGAAAAATATATAAAAATATTTGTCGGCTTCGAGCCTCGAACTGAAGACTTGCAAAACTAAGCACTACACTCTGCCGATCAAGCCACGAAGCCTCGTAATCTGAGAGCTTCTGAAGGGTCTAAGGGTCTCATTACGACTTTAAAGTAAAATTTTAAATACGGTGTCAATCTATTCCAAAAGTACAATGCTAAGGATACGAATGAATTCTGCGCATGTGCGGGAACTTGAACTCGTAAAATTTCGAATAAATATAGAAATATTTTGATATTAAATTCTCTTTTTGATGTATATTATTTGGAATTATTCAATTTATCTCTAGGAATGATGGAGAAAACCAGCTAAAATAAAATATAGAAAAATGAAAAATATATAAAAATATTTGTCGGCTTCGAGCATCGAACTGAAGACCTGCAAAACTTAGCACTACACTCTGCCGATCAAGAAACCACGACTCGTAACCTGAGAGCTTCTGAAGGGTCTAAGAGTCTCATTACGACTTTAAAGTAAAATTTTAAATACGGTGTCAATCCATTCCAAAAGTACAATGCTAAGAATACGAATGAATTCTGCGCATGTGCGGGAAATTGAACTCGTAAAATTTCGAATAAGTATAGAAATATTTTGATATTAAATTCTATTTTTGATGTATATTATTTGGAATTATTCAATTTATCTCTAGGAATGATGGAGAAAGACAGCTAAAATAAAATATAAAAAAATGAAAAATATATAAAAATATTTGTCGGCTTCGAGCCTCGAACTGAAGACTTGCAAAACTAAGCACTACACTCTGCCGATCAAGCCACGAAGCCTCGTAATCTGAGAGCTTCTGAAGGGTCTAAGGGTCTCATTACGACTTTAAAGTAAAATTTTAAATACGGTGTCAATCTATTCCAAAAGTACAATGCTAAGAATACGAATGAATTCTGCGCATGTGCGGGAACTTGAACTCGTAAAATTTCGAATAAATATAGAAATATTTTGATATTAAATTCTATTTTTGATGTATATAATTTAGAATTATTCAATTTATCTCTAGGAATGATGGAGAAAGACAGCTAAAATAAAATATAAAAAAATGAAAAATATATAAAAATATTTGTCGGCTTCGAGCCTCGAACTGAAGACCTGCAAAACTAAGCACTACACTCTGCCGATCAAGCCACCAAGCCTCGTAACCTGAGAGCTTCTGAAGGGTCTAAGAGTCTCATTACGACTTTAAAGTAAAATTTTAAATACGGTGTCAATCTATTCCAAAAGTACAATGCTAAGAATACGAATGAATTCTGCGCATGTGCTTGAACTTTAACTCGTAAAATTTCGAATAAGTATAGAAATATTTTGATATTAAATTCTATTTTTGATGTATATTATTTGGAATTATTCAATTTATCTCTAGGAATGATGGAGAAAGACAGCTAAAATAAAATATAAAAAAATGAAAAATATATAAAAATATTTGTCGGCTTCGAGCCTCGAACTGAAGACTTGCAAAACTAAGCACTACACTCTGCCGATCAAGCCACGAAGCCTCGTAATCTGAGAGCTTCTGAAGGGTCTAAGGGTCTCATTATGACTTTAAAGTAAAATTTTAAATACGGTGTCAATCTATTCCAAAAGAACAATGCTAAGAATACGAATGAATTCTGCGCATGTGCGGGAACTTGAACTCGTAAAATTTCGAATAAATATAGAAATATTTTGATATTAAATTCTATTTTTGATGTATATAATTTAGAATTATTCAATTTATCTCTACGAATGATGGAGAAAACCAGCTAAAATAAAATATAAAAAAATGAAAAATATATAAAAATATTTGTCGGCTTCGAGCCTCGAACTGAAGACCTGCAAAACTAAGCACTACACTCTGCCGATCTAGCCACCAAGCCTCGTAACCTGAGAGCTTCTGAAGGGTCTAAGAGTCTCATTACGACTTTAAAGTAAAATTTTAAATACGGTGTCAATCTATTCCAAAAGTACAATGCTAAGAATACGAATGAATTCTTCGCATGTGCGGGAATTTGAACTCGTAAAATTTCGAATAAATATAGAAATATTTTGATATTAAATTCTATTTTTGATGTATATAATTTAGAATTATTCAATTTATCTCTACGAATGATGGAGATAAACAGCTAAAATAAAATATAAAAAAATGAAAAATATATAAAAATATTTGTCGGCTTCGAGCCTCGAACTGAAGACCTGCAAAACTAAGCACTACACTCCGCCGATCAAGCCACCAAGCCTCGTAACCTGAGAGCTTCTGAAGGGTCTAAGAGTCTCATTACGACTTTAAAGTAAAATTTTAAATACGGTGTCAATCTATTCCAAAAGTACAATGCTAAGAATACGAATGAATTCTGCGCATGTGCGGGAACTTGAACTCGTAAAATTTCGAATAAATATAGAAATATTTTGATATTAAATTCTCTTTTTGATGTATATTATTTGGAATTATTCAATTTATCTCTAGGAATGATGGAGAAAACCAGCTAAAATAAAATATAGAAAAATGAAAAATATATAAAAATATTTGTCGGCTTCGAGCATCGAACTGAAGACCTGCAAAACTAAGCACTACACTCTGCCGATCAAGCCACCAAGCCTCGTAACCTGAGAGCTTCTGAAGGGTCTAAGAGTCTCATTACGACTTTAAAGTAAAATTTTAAATACGGTGTCAATCTATTCCAAAAGTACAATGCTAAGAATACGAATGAATTCTGCGCATGTGCGGGAACTTGAACTCGTAAAATTTCGAATAAATATAGAAATATTTTGATATTAAATTCTCTTTTTGATGTATATTATTTGGAATTATTCAATTTATCTCTAGGAATGATGGAGAAAACCAGCTAAAATAAAATATAGAAAAATGAAAAATATATAAAAATATTTGTCGGCTTCGAGCATCGAACTGAAGACCTGCAAAACTTAGCACTACACTCTGCCGATCAAGAAACCAAGCCTCGTAACCTGAGAGCTTCTGAAGGGTCTAAGAGTCTCATTACGACTTTAAAGTAAAATTTTAAATACGGTGTCAATCTATTCCAAAAGTACAATGCTAAGAATACGAATGAATTCTGCGCATGTGCGGGAACTTGAACTCGTAAAATTTCGAATAAATATAGAAATATTTTGATATTAAATTCTCTTTTTGATGTATATTATTTGGAATTATTCAATTTATCTCTAGGAATGATGGAGAAAACCAGCTAAAATAAAATATAGAAAAATGAAAAATATATAAAAATATTTGTCGGCTTCGAGCATCGAACTGAAGACCTGCAAAACTAAGCACTACACTCTGCCGATCAAGCCACCAAGCCTCGTAACCTGAGAGCTTCTGAAGGGTCTAAGAGTCTCATTACGACTTTAAAGTAAAATTTTAAATACGGTGTCAATCTATTCCAAAAGTACAATGCTAAGAATACGAATGAATTCTGCGCATGTGCGGGAACTTGAACTCGTAAAATTTCGAATAAATATAGAAATATTTTGATATTAAATTCTCTTTTTGATGTATATTATTTGGAATTATTCAATTTATCTCTAGGAATGATGGAGAAAACCAGCTAAAATAAAATATAGAAAAATGAAAAATATATAAAAATATTTGTCGGCTTCGAGCATCGAACTGAAGACCTGCAAAACTTAGCACTACACTCTGCCGATCAAGAAACCAAGCCTCGTAACCTGAGAGCTTCTGAAGGGTCTAAGAGTCTCATTATGACTTTAAAGTAAAATTTTAAATACGGTGTCAATCCATTCCAAAAGTACAATGCTAAGAATACGAATGAATTCTGCGCATGTGCGGGAAATTGAACTCGTAAAATTTCGAATAAATATAGAAATATTTGGATATTAAATTCTATTTTTGATGTTTATTATTTGGAATTATTCAATTTATCTCTAGGAATGATGGAGAAAAATAGCTAAAATAAAATATAAAAAAATGAAAAATATATAAAAATATTTGTTGGCTTCGAGCCTCGAACTGAAGACCTGCAAAACTAAGCACTAAACTCTGCCGATCAAGCCACCAAGCCTCGTAACCTGAGAGCTTCTGAAGGGTCTAAGAGTCTCATTACGACTTTAAAGTAAAATTTTAAATACGGTGTCAATCTATTCCAAAAGTACAATGCTAAGAATACGAATGAATTCTGCGCATGTGCGGGAATTTGAACTCGTAAAATTTCGAATAAATATAGAAATATTTTGATATTAAATTCTATTTTTGATGTATATAATTTAGAATTATTCAATTTATCTCTACGAATGATGGAGAAAACCAGCTAAAATAAAATATAAAAAAATGAAAAATATATAAAAATATTTGTCGGCTTCGAGCCTCGAACTGAAGACCTGCAAAACTAAGCACTACACTCTGCCGATCAAGCCACCAAGCCTCGTAACCTGAGAGCTTCTGAAGGGTCTAAGAGTCTCATTACGACTTTAAAGTAAAATTTTAAATACGGTGTCAATCTATTCCTAAAGTACAATGCTAAGAATACGAATGAATTCTGCGCATGTGCGGGAATTTGAACTCGTAAAATTTCGAATAAATATAGAAATATTTTGATATTCAATTCTATTTTTGATGTATGTAATTTAGAATTATTCAATTTATCTCTAGGAATGATGGAGAAAGACAGCTAAAATAAAATATAAAAAAATGAAAAATATATAAAAATATTTGTCGGCTTCGAGCCTCGAACTGAAGACCTGCAAAACTAAGCACTACACTCTGCCGATCAAGCCACCAAGCCTCGTAACCTGAGAGCTTCTGAAGGGTCTAAGAGTCTCATTACGACTTTAAAGTAAAATTTTAAATACGGTGTCAATCTATTCCTAAAGTACAATGCTAAGAATACGAATGAATTCTGCGCATGTGCTTGAAATTTAACTCGTAAAATTTCGAATAAGTATAGAAATATTTTGATATTAAATTCTATTTTTGATGTATATTATTTGGAATTATTCAATTTATCTCTAGGAATGATGGAGAAAGACAGCTAAAATAAAATATAAAAAAATGAAAAATATATAAAAATATTTGTCGGCTTCGAGCCTCGAACTGAAGACTTGCTAAACTAAGCACTACACTCTGCCGATCAAGCCACGAAGCCTCGTAATCTGAGAGCTTCTGAAGGGTCTAAGGGTCTCATTACGACTTTAAAGTAAAATTTTAAATACGGTGTCAATCTATTCCAAAAGAACAATGCTAAGAATACGAATGAATTCTGCGCATGTGCGGGAACTTGAACTCGTAAAATTTCGAATAAATATAGAAATATTTTGATATTAAATTCTATTTTTGATGTATATAATTTAGAATTATTCAATTTATCTCTACGAATGATGGAGAAAACCAGCTAAAATAAAATATAAAAAAATGAAAAATATATAAAAATATTTGTCGGCTTCGAGCCTCGAACTGAAGACCTGCAAAACTAAGCACTACACTCTGCCGATCTAGCCACCAAGCCTCGTAACCTGAGAGCTTCTGAAGGGTCTAAGAGTCTCATTACGACTTTAAAGTAAAATTTTAAATACGGTGTCAATCTATTCCAAAAGTACAATGCTAAGAATACGAATGAATTCTGCGCATGTGCGGGAACTTGAACTCGTAAAATTTCGAATAAATATAGAAATATTTTGATATTAAATTCTCTTTTTGATGTATATTATTTGGAATTATTCAATTTATCTCTAGGAATGATGGAGAAAACCAGCTAAAATAAAATATAGAAAAATGAAAAATATATAAAAATATTTGTCGGCTTCGAGCATCGAACTGAAGACCTGCAAAACTAAGCACTACACTCTGCCGATCAAGCCACCAAGCCTAGTAACCTGAGAGCTTCTGAAGGGTCTAAGAGTCTCATTACGACTTTAAAGTAAAATTTTAAATACGGTGTCAATCTATTCCAAAAGTACAATGCTAAGAATACGAATGAATTCTTCGCATGTGCGGGAATTTGAACTCGTAAAATTTCGAATAAATATAGAAATATTTTGATATTAAATTCTATTTTTGATGTATATAATTTAGAATTATTCAATTTATCTCTACGAATGTTGGAGATAACCAGCTAAAATAAAATATAAAAAAATGAAAAATATATAAAAATATTTGTCGGCTTCGAGCCTCGAACTGAAGACCTGCAAAACTAAGCACTACACTCCGCCGATCAAGCCACCAAGCCTCGTAACCTGAGAGCTTCTGAAGGGTCTAAGAGTCTCATTACGACTTTAAAGTAAAATTTTAAATACGGTGTCAATCTATTCCAAAAGTACAATGCTAAGAATACGAATGAATTCTGCGCATGTGCGGGAATTTGAACTCGTAAAATTTCGAATAAATATAGAAATATTTTGATATTAAATTCTATTTTTGATGTATGTAATTTAGAATTATTCAATTTATCTCTAGGAATGATGGAGAAAGAGAGCTAAAATAAAATATAAAAAAATGAAAAATATATAAAAATATTTGTCGGCTTCGAGCCTTGAACTGAAGACCTGCAAAACTAAGCACTACACTCTGCCGATCAAACCACCAAGCCTCGTAACCTGAGAGCTTCTGAAGGGTTAAGAGTCTCATTACGACTTTAATGTAAAATTTTAAATACGGTGTCAATCTATTCCAAAAGTACAATGTTAAGAATACGAATGAATTCTGCGCATGTGCGGGAACTTGAACTTGTAAAATTTCGAATAAATATAGAAATATTTTGATATTAAATTCTATTTTTGATGGATATTATTTGGAATTATTCAATTTATCTCTAGTAATGATGGAGAAAACCAGCTAAAATAAAATATAAAAAAATGAAAAATGTATAAAAATATTTGTCGGCTTGGAGCCTCGAACTGAAGACCTGCAAAACTAAGCACTACACTCTGCCGGTCAAGCCACCAAGCCTCGTAACCTGACAGCTTCTGAAGGGTCTAAGAGTCTCATTACGACTTTAAAGTAAAATTTTAAATACGGTGTCAATCTATTCCAAAAGTACAATGCTAAGAATACGAATGAATTCTGCGCATGTGCGGGAATTTGAACTCGTAAAATTTCGAATAAATATAGAAATATTTTGATATTAAATTCTATTTTTGATGTATGTAATTTAGAATTATTCAATTTATCTCTAGGAATGATGGAGAAAGACAGCTAAAATAAAATATAAAAAAAATGAAAAATATATAAAAATATTTGTCGGCTTCGAGCCTCGAACTGAAGACCTGCAAAACTAAGCACTACACTCTGCCGATCAAACCACCAAGCCTCGTAACCTGAGAGCTTCTGAAGGGTCTAAGAGTCTCATTACGGCTTTAATGTAAAATTTTAAATACGGTGTCAATCTATTCCAAAAGTACAATGTTAAGAATACGAATGAATTCTGCGCATGTGCGGGAACTTGAACTTGTAAAATTTCGAATAAATATAGAAATATTTTGATATTAAATTCTATTTTTGATGGATATTATTTGGAATTATTCAATTTATCTCTAGTAATGATGGAGAAAACCAGCTAAAATAAAATATAAAAAAATGAAAAATGTATAAAAATATTTGTCAGCTTGGAGCCTCGAACTGAAGACCTGCAAAACTAAGCACTACACTCTGCCGGTCAAGCCACCAAGCCTCGTAACCTGAAAGCTTCTGAAGGGTCTAAGAGTCTTATTACGACTTTAAAGTAAAATTTTAAATACGGTGTCAATCTATTCCAAAAGTACAATGCTAAGAATACGAATGAATTCTGCGCATGTGCGGGAATTTGAACTCGTAAAATTTCGAATAAATATAGAAATATTTTGATATTAAATGCTATTTTTGATGTATGTAATTTAGAATTATTCAATTTATCTCTAGGAATGATGGAGAAAGACAGCTAAAATAAAATATAAAAAAATGAAAAATATATAAAAATATTTTTCGGCTTCGAGCCTCGAACTGAAGACCTGCAAAACTAAGCACTACACTCTGCCGATCAAACCACCAAGCCTCGTAACCTGAGAGCTTCTGAAGGGTCTAAGAGTCTCATTACGACTTTAATGTAAAATTTTAAATACGGTGTCAATCTATTCCAAAAGTACAATGCTAAGAATACGAATGAATTCTGCGCATGTGCGGGAACTTGAACTCGTAAAATTTCGAATAAGTATAGAAATATTTTGATATTAAATTCTATTTTTGATGTATATTATTTGGAATTATTCAATTTATCTCTAGGAATGATGGAGAAAGACAGCTAAAATGAAATATAAAAAAATGAAAAATATATAAAAATATTTGTCGGCTTCGAGCCACGAACTGAAGACCTGCAAAACTAAGCACTACACTCTGCCGATCAAGCCACGAAGCCTCGTAATCTGAGAGCTTCTGAAGGGTCTAAGAGTCTCATTACGACTTTAAAGTAAAATTTTAAATACGGTGTCAATCTATTCCAAAAGTACAATGCTAAGAATACGAATGAAATCTGCGCATGTGCGGGAATTTGAACTCGTAAAATTTCGAATAAATATAGAAATATTTTGATATTAAATTCTATTTTTTAATGTATATAATTTAGAATTATTCAATTTATCTCTACGAATGATGGAGAAAACCAGCTAAAATAAAATATAAAAAAATGAAAAATATATAAAAATATTTATGGCTTCGAGCCTCGAACTGAAGACCTGCAAAACTAAGCACTACACTCTGCCGATCTAGCCACCAAGCCTCGTAACCGGAGAGCTTCCGAAGGGTCTAAGAGTCTCATTACGACTTTAAAGTAAAATTTTAAATAAGGTGTCAATCTATTCCAAAAGTACAATGCTAAGAATACGAATGAATTCTGCGCATGTGCGGGAAATTGAACTCGTAAAATTTGGAATAAATATAGAAATATTTTGATATTAAATTCTATTTTTGATGTATATTACTTGGAATTATTCAATTTATCTCTAGGAATGATGGAGAAAACCAGCTAAAATAAAATATAAAAAAATGAGAAATATATAAAAATATTTGTGGGCTTCGAGCCTCGAACTGAAGACCTGCAAAACTAAGCACTAAACTCTGCCGATCAAGCCACCAAGCCTCGTAACCTGAGAGCTTCTGAAGGGTCTAAGAGTCTCATTACGACTTTAAAGTAAAATTTTAAATACGGTGTCAATCTATTCCAAAAGTACAATGCTAAGAATACGAATGAATTCTGCGCATGTGCGGGAACTTGAACTCGTAAAATTTCGAATAAATATACAAATATTTTGATATTAAATTCTATTTTTGATGTATATTATTTAGAATTATTCAAGTTATCTCTAGGAATGATGGATTAAACCAGCTAAAATAAAATATAAAAAAATGAAAAATATATAAAAATATTTGTCGGCTTCGAGCCTCGAACTGAAGACCTGCAAAACTAAGCACTACACTCTGCCGATCAAGCCACCAAGCCTCGTAACCTGAGAGCTTCTAAAGGGTCTAAGTGTCTCATTATGACTTTAAACTAAAATTTTAAATACGGTGTCAATCTATTCCAAAAGTACAATGCTAAGAATACGAATGAATTCTGCGCATGTGCGGGAAATTGAACTCGTAAAATTTGGAATAAATATAGAAATATTTTGATATTAAATTCTATTTTTGATGTATATTACTTGGAATTATTCAATTTATCTCTAGGAATGATGGAGAAAACCAGCTAAAATAAAATATAAAAAAATGAGAAATATATAAAAATATTTGTCGGCTTCGAGCCTCGAACTGAAGACCTGCAAAACTAAGCACTAAACTCTGCCGATCAAGCCACCAAGCCTCGTAACCTGAGAGCTTCTGAAGGGTCTAAGAGTCTCATTACGACTTTAAAGTAAAATTTTAAATACGGTGTCAATCTATTCCAAAAGTACAATGCTAAGAATACGAATGAATTCTGCGCATGTGCGGGAATTTGAACTCGTAAAATTTCGAATAAATATAGAAATATTTTGATATTAAATTCTATTTTTGATGTATATAATTTAGAATTATTCAATTTATCTCTAGGAATGATGGAGAAAACCAGCTAAAATAAAATATAAAAAAATGAAAAAAATATAAAAATATTTGTCGGCTTCGAGCCTCGAACTGAAGACCTGCAAAACTAAGCACTACACTCTGCCGATCCAGCCACCAAGCCTCGTAACCTGAGAGCTTCTGAAGGGTCTAAGAGTCTCATTACGACTTTAAAGTAAAATTTTAAATACGGTGTCAATCTATTCCAAAAGTACAATGCTAAGAATACGAATGAAATCTGCGCATGTGCGGGAATTTGAACTCGTAAAATTTGGAATAAATATAGAAATATTTTGATATTAAATTCTATTTTTGATGTATATAATTTAGAATTATTCAATTTATCTCTACGAATGATGGAGAAAACCAGCTAAAATAAAATATAAAAAAATGAAAAATATATAAAAATATTTATGGCTTCGAGCCTCGAACTGAAGACCTGCAAAACTAAAAACTACACTCCGCCGATCAAGCCACCAAGCCTCGTAACCTGAGAGCTTCTGAAGGGTCTAAGAGTCTCATTACGACTTTAAAGTAAAATTTTAAATACGGTGTCAATCTATTCCAAAAGTACAATGCTAAGAATACGAATGAATTCTGCACATGTGCGGGAACTTGAACTTGTAAAATTTCGAATAAATATAGAAATATTTTGATATTAAATTCTATTTTTGATGCATATTATTTGGAATTATTCAATTTATCTCTAGGAATGATGGAGAAAACCAGCTAAAATAAAATATAAAAAAATGAAAAATATATAAAAATATTTGTCGGCTTGGTGCCTCGAACTGAAGACCTGCAAAACTAAGCACTACACTCTGCCGGTCAAGCCACCAAGCCTCGTAACCTGACAGCTTCTGAAGGGTCTAAGAGTCTCATTACGACTTTAAAGTAAAATTTTAAATACGGTGTCAATCTATTCCAAAAGTACAATGCTAAGAATACGAATGAAATCTGCGCATGTGCGGGAATTTGAACTCGTAAAATTTCGAATAAATATAGAAATATTTTGATATTAAATTCTATTTTTGATGTATATTATTTGGAATTATTCAATTTATCTCTAGGAATGATGGAGAAAACCAGCTAAAATAAAATATAAAAAAATGAAAAATATATAAAAATATTTGTCGGCTTCGAGCCTCGAACTGAAGACCTGCAAAACTAAGAACTACACTCTGCCGATCAAGCCACCAAGCCTCGTAACCTGAGAGCTTCTGAAGGGTCTAAGAGTCTCATTACGACTTTAAAGTAAAATTTTAAATACGGTGTCAATCTATTCCAAAAGTACAATGCTAAGAATACGAATGAATTCTGCGCATGTGCGGAAACTTGAACTCGTAAAATTTCGAATAAATATAGAAATATTTTGATATTAAATTCTATTTTTGATGTATGTAATTTAGAATTATTCAATTTATCTCTAGGAATGATGGAGAAAGACAGCTAAAATAAAATATAAAAAAATGTAAAATATATAAAAATATTTGTCGGCTTCGAGCATCGAACTGAAGACCTGCAAAACTAAGCACTACACTCTGCCGATCAAGCCACCAAGCCTCGTAACCTGAGAGCTTCTGAAGGGTCTAAGAGTCTCATTACGACTTTAAAGTAAAATTTTAAATACGGTGTCAATCTATTCCAAAAGTACAATGCTAAGAATACGAATGAATTCTGCGCATGTGCGGGAAATTGAACTCGTAAAATTTGGAATAAATATAGAAATATTTTGATATTAAATTCTATTTTTGATGTATATTACTTGGAATTATTCAATTTATCTCTAGGAATAATGGAGAAAACCAGCTAAAATAAAATATAAAAAAATGAGAAATATATAAAAATATTTGTTGGCTTCGAGCCTCGAACTGAAGACCTGCAAAACTAAGCACTACACTCTGCCGGTCAAGCCACCAAGCCTCGTAACCTGACAGCTTCTGAAGGGTCTAAGAGTCTCATTACGACTTTAAAGTAAAATTTTAAATACGGTGTCAATCTATTCCAAAAGTACAATGCTAAGAATACGAATGAAATCTGCGCATGTGCGGGAATTTGAACTCGTAAAATTTCGAATAAATATAGAAATATTTTGATATTAAATTCTATTTTTGATGTATATTATTTGGAATTATTCAATTTATCTCTAGGAATGATGGAGAAAACCAGCTAAAATAAAATATAAAAAAATGAAAAATATATAAAAATATTTGTCGGCTTCGAGCCTCGAACTGAAGACCTGCAAAACTAAGCACTACACTCTGCCGATCAAGCCACCAAGCCTCGTAACCTGAGAGCTTCTGAAGGGTCTAAGAGTCTCATTACGACTTTAAAGTAAAATTTTAAATACGGTGTCAATCTATTCCAAAAGTACAATGCTAAGAATACGAATGAATTCTGCGCATGTGCGGAAACTTGAACTCGTAAAATTTCGAATAAATATAGAAATATTTTGATATTAAATTCTATTTTTGATGTATGTAATTTAGAATTATTCAATTTATCTCTAGGAATGATGGAGAAAGACAGCTAAAATAAAATATAAAGAATGAAAAATATATAAAAATATTTGTCGGCTTGGTGCCTCGAACTGAAGACCTGCAAAACTAAGCACTACACTCTGCCGGTCAAGCCACCAAGCCTCGTAACCTGACAGCTTCTGAAGGGTCTAAGAGTCTCATTACGACTTTAAAGTAAAATTTTAAATACGGTGTCAATCTATTCCAAAAGTACAATGCTAAGAATACGAATGAAATCTGCGCATGTGCGGGAATTTGAACTCGTAAAATTTCGAATAAATATAGAAATATTTTGATATTAAATTCTATTTTTGATGTATATAATTTAGAATTATTCAATTTATCTCTAGGAATGATGGAGAAAACCAGCTAAAATAAAATATAAAAAAATGAAAAATATATAAAAATATTTGTCGGCTTGGTGCCTCGAACTGAAGACCTGCAAAACTAAGCACTACACTCTGCCGGTCAAGCCACCAAGCCTCGTAACCTGACAGCTTCTGAAGGGTCTAAGAGTCTCATTACGACTTTAAAGTAAAATTTTAAATACGGTGTCAATCTATTCCAAAAGTACAATGCTAAGAATACGAATGAAATCTGCGCATGTAGGGAATTTGAACTCGTAAAATTTCGAATAAATATAGAAATATTTTGATATTAAATTCTATTTTTGATGTATATTATTTGGAATTATTCAATTTATCTCTAGGAATGATGGAGAAAACCAGCTAAAATAAAATATAAAAAAATGAAAAATATATAAAAATATTTGTCGGCTTCGAGCCTCGAACTGAAGACCTGCAAAACTAAGCACTACACTCTGCCGATCAAGCCACCAAGCCTCGTAACCTGAGAGCTTCTGAAGGGTCTAAGAGTCTCATTACGACTTTAAAGTAAAATTTTAAATACGGTGTCAATCTATTCCAAAAGTACAATGCTAAGAATACGAATGAAATCTGCGCATGTGCGGGAATTTGAACTCGTAAAATTTCGAATAAATATAGAAATATTTTGATATTAAATTCTATTTTTGATGTATATAATTTAGAATTATTCAATTTATCTCTAGGAATGATGGAGAAAACCAGCTAAAATAAAATATAAAAAAATGAAAAATATATAAAAATATTTGTCGGCTTGGTGCCTCGAACTGAAGACCTGCAAAACTAAGCACTACACTCTGCCGGTCAAGCCACCAAGCCTCGTAACCTGACAGCTTCTGAAGGGTCTAAGAGTCTCATTACGACTTTAAAGTAAAATTTTAAATACGGTGTCAATCTATTCCAAAAGTACAATGCTAAGAATACGAATGAAATCTGCGCATGTGCGGGAATTTGAACTCGTAAAATTTCGAATAAATATAGAAATATTTTGATATTAAATTCTATTTTTGATGTATATAATTTAGAATTATTCAATTTATCTCTAGGAATGATGGAGAAAACCAGCTAAAATAAAATATAAAAAAATGAAAAATATATAAAAATATTTGTCGGCTTGGTGCCTCGAACTGAAGACCTGCAAAACTAAGCACTACACTCTGCCGGTCAAGCCACCAAGCCTCGTAACCTGACAGCTTCTGAAGGGTCTAAGAGTCTCATTACGACTTTAAAGTAAAATTTTAAATACGGTGTCAATCTATTCCAAAAGTACAATGCTAAGAATACGAATGAAATCTGCGCATGTGCGGGAATTTGAACTCGTAAAATTTCGAATAAATATAGAAATATTTTGATATTAAATTCTATTTTTGATGTATATTATTTGGAATTATTCAATTTATCTCTAGGAATGATGGAGAAAACCAGCTAAAATAAAATATAAAAAAATGAGAAATATATAAAAATATTTGTTGGCTTCGAGCCTCGAACTGAAGACCTGCAAAACTAAGCACTACACTCAGCCGATCAAGCCACCAAGCCTCGTAACCTGAGAGCTTCTGAAGGGTCTAAGTGTCTCATTATGACTTTAAAGTAAAATTTTAAATACGGTGTCAATCTATTCCAAAAGTACAATGCTAAGAATACGAATGAATTCTGCGCATGTGCGGGAATTTGAACTCGTAAAATTTCGAATAAATATAGAAATATTTTGATATTAAATTCTATTTTTGATGTATATAATTTAGAATTATTCAATTTATCTCTACGAATGATGGAGAAAACCAGCTAAAATAAAATATAAAAAAATGAAAAATATATAAAAATATTTGTCGGCTTCGAGCCTCGAACTGAAGACCTGCAAAACTAAGCACTACACTCAGCCGATCAAGCCACCAAGCCTCGTAACCTGAGAGCTTCTGAAGGGTCTAAGTGTCTCATTATGACTTTAAAGTAAAATTTTAAATACGGTGTCAATCTATTCCAAAAGTACAATGCTAAGAATACGAATGAATTCTGCGCATGTGCGGGAATTTGAACTCGTAAAATTTCGAATAAATATAGAAATATTTTGATATTAAATTCTATTTTTGATGTATATAATTTAGAATTATTCAATTTATCTCTAGGAATGATGGAGAAAACCAGCTAAAATAAAATATAAAAAAATGAAAAAAATATAAAAATATTTGTCGGCTTCGAGCCTCGAACTGAAGACCTGCAAAACTAAGCACTAAACTCTGCCGATCAAGCCACCAAGCCTCGTAACCTGAGAGCTTCTGAAGGGTCTAAGAGTCTCATTTTGACTTTAAATTAAAATTTTAAATACGGTGTCAATCTATTCCAAAAGTACAATGCTAAGAATACGAATGAATTCTGCGCATGTGCGGGAACTTGAACTCGTAAAATTTCGAATAAATATAGAAATATTTTGATATTAAATTCTATTTTTGATGTATATAATTTAGAATTATTCAATTTATCTCTAGGAATGATGGAGAAAACCAGCTAAAATAAAATATAAAAAAATGAAAAATATATAAAAATATTTGTCGGCTTCGAGCCTCGAACTGAAGACCTGCAAAACTAAGCACTACACTCTGCCGATCCAGCCACCAAGCCTCGTAACCTGAGAGCTTCTGAAGGGTCTAAGAGTCTCATTACGACTTTAAAGTAAAATTTTAAATACGGTGTCAATCTATTCCAAAAGTACAATGCTAAGAATACGAATGAATTCTGCGCATGTGCGGGAATTTGAACTCGTAAAATTTCGAATAAATATAGAAATATTTTGATATTAAATTCTATTTTTGATGTATATTATTTAGAATTATTCAATTTATCTCTAGGAATGATGGAGAAAACCAGCTAAAATAAAATATAAAAAAATGAAAAATATATAAAAATATTTGTCGGCTTCGAGCCTCGAACTGAAGACCTGCAAAACTAAGCACTACACTCAGCCGATCAAGCCACCAAGCCTCGTAACCTGAGAGCTTCTGAAGGGTCTAAGAGTCTCATTACGACTTTAAAGTAAAATTTTAAATACGGTGTCAATCTATTCCAAAAGTACAATGCTAAGAATACGAATGAAATCTGCGCATGTGCGGGAATTTGAACTCGTAAAATTTCGAATAAATATAGAAATATTTTGATATTAAATTCTATTTTTGATGTATATAATTTAGAATTATTCAATTTATCTCTAGGAATGATGGAGAAAACCAGCTAAAATAAAATATAAAAAAATGAAAAATATATAAAAATATTTGTCGGCTTGGTGCCTCGAACTGAAGACCTGCAAAACTAAGCACTACACTCTGCCGGTCAAGCCACCAAGCCTCGTAACCTGACAGCTTCTGAAGGGTCTAAGAGTCTCATTACGACTTTAAAGTAAAATTTTAAATACGGTGTCAATCTATTCCAAAAGTACAATGCTAAGAATACGAATGAAATCTGCGCATGTGCGGGAATTTGAACTCGTAAAATTTCGAATAAATATAGAAATATTTTGATATTAAATTCTATTTTTGATGTATATTATTTGGAATTATTCAATTTATCTCTAGGAATGATGGAGAAAACCAGCTAAAATAAAATATAAAAAAATGAGAAATATATAAAAATATTTGTTGGCTTCGAGCCTCGAACTGAAGACCTGCAAAACTAAGCACTACACTCAGCCGATCAAGCCACCAAGCCTCGTAACCTGAGAGCTTCTGAAGGGTCTAAGTGTCTCATTATGACTTTAAAGTAAAATTTTAAATACGGTGTCAATCTATTCCAAAAGTACAATGCTAAGAATACGAATGAATTCTGCGCATGTGCGGGAATTTGAACTCGTAAAATTTCGAATAAATATAGAAATATTTTGATATTAAATTCTATTTTTGATGTATATAATTTAGAATTATTCAATTTATCTCTACGAATGATGGAGAAAACCAGCTAAAATAAAATATAAAAAAATGAAAAATATATAAAAATATTTGTCGGCTTCGAGCCTCGAACTGAAGACCTGCAAAACTAAGCACTACACTCAGCCGATCAAGCCACCAAGCCTCGTAACCTGAGAGCTTCTGAAGGGTCTAAGTGTCTCATTATGACTTTAAAGTAAAATTTTAAATACGGTGTCAATCTATTCCAAAAGTACAATGCTAAGAATACGAATGAATTCTGCGCATGTGCGGGAATTTGAACTCGTAAAATTTCGAATAAATATAGAAATATTTTGATATTAAATTCTATTTTTGATGTATATAATTTAGAATTATTCAATTTATCTCTAGGAATGATGGAGAAAACCAGCTAAAATAAAATATAAAAAAATGAAAAAAATATAAAAATATTTGTCGGCTTCGAGCCTCGAACTGAAGACCTGCAAAACTAAGCACTAAACTCTGCCGATCAAGCCACCAAGCCTCGTAACCTGAGAGCTTCTGAAGGGTCTAAGAGTCTCATTTTGACTTTAAATTAAAATTTTAAATACGGTGTCAATCTATTCCAAAAGTACAATGCTAAGAATACGAATGAATTCTGCGCATGTGCGGGAACTTGAACTCGTAAAATTTCGAATAAATATAGAAATATTTTGATATTAAATTCTATTTTTGATGTATATAATTTAGAATTATTCAATTTATCTCTAGGAATGATGGAGAAAACCAGCTAAAATAAAATATAAAAAAATGAAAAATATATAAAAATATTTGTCGGCTTCGAGCCTCGAACTGAAGACCTGCAAAACTAAGCACTACACTCTGCCGATCCAGCCACCAAGCCTCGTAACCTGAGAGCTTCTGAAGGGTCTAAGAGTCTCATTACGACTTTAAAGTAAAATTTTAAATACGGTGTCAATCTATTCCAAAAGTACAATGCTAAGAATACGAATGAATTCTGCGCATGTGCGGGAACTTGAACTCGTAAAATTTCGAATAAATATAGAAATATTTTGATATTAAATTATATTTTTGATGTATATTATTTAGAATTATTCAATTTATCTCTAGGAATGATGGAGAAAACCAGCTAAAATAAAATATAAAAAAATGAAAAAAATATAAAAATATTTGTCGGCTTCGAGCCTCGAACTGAAGACCTGCAAAACTAAGCACTAAACTCTGCCGATCAAGCCACCAAGCCTCGTAACCTGAGAGCTTCTGAAGGGTCTAAGAGTCTCATTTTGACTTTAAATTAAAATTTTAAATACGGTGTCAATCTATTCCAAAAGTACAATGCTAAGAATACGAATGAATTCTGCGCATGTGCGGGAACTTGAACTCGTAAAATTTCGAATAAATATAGAAATATTTTGATATTAAATTCTATTTTTGATGTATATAATTTAGAATTATTCAATTTATCTCTAGGAATGATGGAGAAAACCAGCTAAAATAAAATATAAAAAAATGAAAAATATATAAAAATATTTGTCGGCTTCGAGCCTCGAACTGAAGACCTGCAAAACTAAGCACTACACTCTGCCGATCCAGCCACCAAGCCTCGTAACCTGAGAGCTTCTGAAGGGTCTAAGAGTCTCATTACGACTTTAAAGTAAAATTTTAAATACGGTGTCAATCTATTCCAAAAGTACAATGCTAAGAATACGAATGAATTCTGCGCATGTGCGGGAACTTGAACTCGTAAAATTTCGAATAAATATAGAAATATTTTGATATTAAATTCTATTTTTGATGTATATTATTTAGAATTATTCAATTTATCTCTAGGAATGATGGAGAAAACCAGCTAAAATAAAATATAAAAAAATGAAAAATATATAAAAATATTTGTCGGCTTCGAGCCTCGAACTGAAGACCTGTAAAACTAAGCACTACACTCTGCCGATCAAGCCACCAAGCCTCGTAACCTGAGAGCTTCTGAAGGGTCTAAGAGTCTCATTACGACTTTAAAGTAAAATTTTAAATACGGTGTCAATCTATTCCAAAACTACAATGCTAAGAATACGAATGAATTCTGCGCATGTGCGGGAATTTGAACTCGTAAAATTTCGAATAAATATAGAAATATTTTGATATTAAATTCTATTTTTGATGTATATTATTTAGAATTATTCAATTTATCTCTAGGAATGATGGAGAAAACCAGCTAAAATAAAATATAAAAAAATGAAAAATATATAAAAATATTTGTCGGCTTCGAGCCTCGAACTGAAGACCTGCAAAACTAAGCACTACACTCTGCCGATCAAGCCACCAAGCCTCGTAACCTGAGAGCTTCTGAAGGGTATAAGTGTCTCATTATGACTTTAAAGTAAAATTTTAAATACGGTGTCAATCTATTCCAAAAGTACAATGCTAAGAATACGAATGAATTCTGCGCATGTGCGGGAATTTGAACTCGTAAAATTTCGAATAAATATAGAAATATTTTGATATTAAATTCTATTTTTGATGTATATAATTTAGAATTATTCAATTTATCTCTAGGAATGATGGAGAAAACCAGCTAAAATAAAATATAAAAAAATGAAAAAAATATAAAAATATTTGTCGGCTTCGAGCCTCGAACTGAAGACCTGCAAAACTAAGCACTACACTCTGCCGATCTAGATACCAAACCTCGTAACCTGAGAGCTTCTGAAGGGTCTAAGAGTCTCATTACGACTTTAAAGTAAAATTTTAAATACGGTGTCAATCTATTCCAAAAGTACAATGCTAAGAATACGAATGAATTCTGCGCATGTGCGGGAAATTGAACTCGTAAAATTTGGAATAAATATAGAAATATTTTGATATTAAATTCTATTTTTGATGTATATTACTTGGAATTATTCAATTTATCTCTAGGAATGATGGAGAAAACCAGCTAAAATAAAATATAAAAAAATGATAAATATATAAAAATTTTTGTTGGCTTCGAGCCTCGAACTGAAGACCTGCAAAACTAAGCACTAAACTCTGCCGATCAAGCCACCAAGCCTCGTAACCTGAGAGCTTCTGAAGGGTCTAAGAGTCTCATTATGACTTTAAATTAAAATTTTAAATACGGTGTCAATCTATTCCAAAAGTACAATGCTAAGAATACGAATGAATTCTGCGCATGTGCGGGAACTTGAACTCGTAAAATTTCGAATAAATATAGAAATATTTTGATATTAAATTCTATTTTTGATGTATATAATTTAGAATTATTCAATTTATCTCTAGGAATGATGGAGAAAACCAGCTAAAATAAAATATAAAAAAATGAAAAATATATAAAAATATTTGTCGGCTTCGAGCCTCGAACTGAAGACCTGCAAAACTAAGCACTACACTCTGCCGATCCAGCCACCAAGCCTCGTAACCTGAGAGCTTCTGAAGGGTCTAAGAGTCTCATTACGACTTTAAAGTAAAATTTTAAATACGGTGTCAATCTATTCCAAAAGTACAATGCTAAGAATACGAATGAATTCTGCGCATGTGCGGGAACTTGAACTCGTAAAATTTCGAATAAATATAGAAATATTTTGATATTAAATTCTATTTTTGATGTATATTATTTAGAATTATTCAATTTATCTCTAGGAATGATGGAGAAAACCAGCTAAAATAAAATATAAAAAAATGAAAAATATATAAAAATATTTGTCGGCTTCGAGCCTCGAACTGAAGACCTGTAAAACTAAGCACTACACTCTGCCGATCAAGCCACCAAGCCTCGTAACCTGAGAGCTTCTGAAGGGTCTAAGAGTCTCATTACGACTTTAAAGTAAAATTTTAAATACGGTGTCAATCTATTCCAAAAGTACAATGCTAAGAATACGAATGAATTCTGCGCATGTGCGGAAACTTGAACTCGTAAAATTTCGAATAAATATAGAAATATTTTGATATTAAATTCTATTTTTGATGTATGTAATTTAGAATTATTCAATTTATCTCTAGGAATGATGGAGAAAGACAGCTAAAATAAAATATAAAAAAATGTAAAATATATAAAAATATTTGTCGGCTTCGAGCCTCGAACTGAAGACCTGCAAAACTAAGCACTACACTCTGCCGATCAAGCCACCAAGCCTCGTAACCTGAGAGCTTCTGAAGGGTCTAAGAGTCTCATTACGACTTTAAAGTAAAATTTTAAATACGGTGTCAATCTATTCCAAAAGTACAATGCTAAGAATACGAATGAATTCTGCGCATGTGCGGGAAATTGAACTCGTAAAATTTGGAATAAATATAGAAATATTTTGATATTAAATTCTATTTTTGATGTATATTACTTGGAATTATTCAATTTATCTCTAGGAATAATGGAGAAAACCAGCTAAAATAAAATATAAAAAAATGAGAAATATATAAAAAATATTTGTTGGCTTCGAGCCTCGAACTGAAGACCTGCAAAACTAAGCACTAAACTCTGCCGATCAAGCCACCAAGCCTCGTAACCTGAGAGCTTCTGAAGGGTCTAAGAGTCTCATTACGACTTTAAAGTAAAATTTTAAATACGGTGTCAATCTATTCCAAAAGTACAATGCTAAGAATACGAATGAATTCTGCGCATGTGCGGGAACTTGAACTCGTAAAATTTCGAATAAATATAGAAATATTTTGATATTAAATTCTATTTTTGATGTATATAATTTAGCATTATTCAATTTATCTCTACGAATGATGGAGAAAACCAGCTAAAATAAAATATAAAAAAATGAAAAATATATAAAAATATTTGTCGGCTTCGAGCCTCGAACTGAAGACCTGCAAAACTAAGCACTACACTCAGCCGATCAAGCCACCAAGCCTCGTAACCTGAGAGCTTCTGAAGGGTCTAAGTGTATCATTATGACTTTAAAGTAAAATTTTAAATACGGTGTCAATCTATTCCAAAAGTACAATGCTAAGAATACGAATGAATTCTGCGCATGTGCGGGAATTTGAACTCGTAAAATTTCGAATAAATATAGAAATATTTTGATATTAAATTCTATTTTTGATGTATATAATTTAGAATTATTCAATTTATCTCTAGGAATGATGGAGAAAACCAGCTAAAATAAAATATAAAAAAATGAAAAAAATATAAAAATATTTGTCGGCTTCGAGCCTCGAACTGAAGACCTGCAAAACTAAGCACTACACTCTGCCGATCTAGCCACCAAGCCTCGTAACCTGAGAGCTTCTGAAGGGTCTAAGAGAATCATTACGACTTTAAAGTAAAATTTTAAATACGGTGTCAATCTATTCCAAAAGTACAATGCTAAGAATACGAATGAATTCTGCGCATGTGCGGGAAATTGAACTCGTAAAATTTGGAATAAATATAGAAATATTTTGATATTAAATTCTATTTTTGATGTATATTACTTGGAATTATTCAATTTATCTCTAGGAATGATGGAGAAAACCAGCTAAAATAAAATATAAAAAAATGATAAATATATAAAAATTTTTGTTGGCTTCGAGCCTCGAACTGAAGACCTGCAAAACTAAGCACTAAACTCTGCCGATCAAGCCACCAAGCCTCGTAACCTGAGAGCTTCTGAAGGGTCTAAGAGTCTCATTATGACTTTAAATTAAAATTTTAAATACGGTGTCAATCTATTCCAAAAGTACAATGCTAAGAATACGAATGAATTCTGCGCATGTGCGGGAACTTGAACTCGTAAAATTTCGAATAAATATAGAAATATTTTAATATTAAATTCTATTTTTGATGTATATAATTTAGAATTATTCAATTTATCTCTAGGAATGATGGAGAAAACCAGCTAAAATAAAATATAAAAAAATGAAAAATATATAAAAATATTTGTCGGCTTCGAGCCTCGAACTGAAGACCTGCAAAACTAAGCACTACACTCTGCCGATCCAGCCTCCAAGCCTCGTAACCTGAGAGCTTCTGAAAGGTCTAAGAGTCTCATTACGACTTTAAAGTAAAATTTTAAATACGGTGTCAATCTATTCCAAAAGTACAATGCTAAGAATACGAATGAATTCTGCGCATGTGCGGGAAATTGAACTCGTAAAATTTCGAATAAATATAGAAATATTTTGATATTAAATTCTATTTTTGATGTATATTATTTGGAATTATTCAATTTATCTCTAGGAATGATGGAGAAAACCAGCTAAAATAAAATATAAAAAAATGAAAAATATATAAAAATACTTGTTGGCTTCGAGCCTCGAACTGAAGACCTGCAAAACTAAACACTAAACTCTGCCGATCAAACCACCAAGCCTCGTAACCTGAGAGCTTCTGAAGGGTCTAAGAGTCTCATTACGACTTTAAAGTAAAATTTTAAATACGGTGTCAATCTATTTCAAAACTACAATGCTAAGAATACGAATGAATTCTGCGCATGTGCGGAAATTTGAACTCGTAAAATTTCGAATAAATATAGAAATATTTTGATATTAAATTCTATTTTTGATGTATATTATTTAGAATTATTCAATTTATCTCTAGGAATGATGGAGAAAACCAGCTAAAATAAAATATAAAAAAATGAAAAATATATAAAAATATTTGTCGGCTTCGAGCCTCGAACTGAAGACCTGCAAAACTAAGCACTACACTCTGCCGATCAAGCCACCAAGCCTCGCAACTTGAGAGCTTCTGAAGGGTCTAAGAGTCTCATTACGACTTTAAAGTAAAATTTTAAATACGGTGTCAATCTATTCCAAAACTACAATGCTAAGAATACGAATGAATTCTGCGCATGTGCGGGAATTTGAACTCGTAAAATTTCGAATAAATATAGAAATATTTTGATATTAAATTCTATTTTTGATGTATATTATTTAGAATTATTCAATTTATCTCTAGGAATGATGGAGAAAACCAGCTAAAATAAAATATAAAAAAATGAAAAATATATAAAAATATTTGTCGGCTTCGAGCCTCGAACTGAAGACCTGCAAAACTAAGCACTACACTCTGCCGATCAAGCCACCAAGCCTCGTAACCTGAGAGTTTCTGAAGGGTCTAAGAGTCTAATTACGACTTTAAAGTAAAATTTTAAATACGGTGTCAATCTATTCCAAAACTACAATGCTAAGAATACGAATGAATTCTGCGCATGTGCGGGAATTTGAACTCGTAAAATTTCGAATAAATATAGAAATATTTTGATATTAAATTCTATTTTTGATGTATATTATTTGGAATTATTCAATTTATCTCTAGGAATGATGGAGAAAACCAGCTACAATAAAATATAAAAAAATGAAAAATATATAAAAATACTTGTTGGCTTCGAGCCTCGAACTGAAGACCTGCAAAACTAAACACTAAACTCTGCCGATCAAACCACCAAGCCTCGTAACCTGAGAGCTTCTGAAAGGTCTAAGAGTCTCATTACGACTTTAAAGTAAAATTTTAAATACGGTGTCAATCTATTCCAAAAGTACAATGCTAAGAATACGAATGAATTCTGCGCATGTGCGGGAAATTGAACTCGTAAAATTTCGAATAAATATAGAAATATTTTGATATTAAATTCAATTTTTATGTATATTATTTGGAATTATTCAATTTATCTCTAGGAATGATGGAGAAAACCAGCTAAAATAAAATATAAAAAAATGAAAAATATATAAAAATATTTGTCGGCTTCAAGCCTCGAACTGAAGACCTGCAAAACTAAGCACTACACTCTGCCGATCAAGCCACCAAGCCTCGTACCCTGAGAGCTTCTGAAGGGTCTAAGAGTCTCATTACGACTTTAAAGTAAAATTTTAAATACGGTGTCAATCTATTCCAAAAGTACAATGCTAAGAATACGTATGAATTCTGCGCATGTGCGGGAACTTGAACTCGTAAAATTTCGAATAAATATAGAAATATTTTGATATTAAATTCTATTTTTGATGTATATTATTTGGAATTATTCAATTTATCTCTAGGAATGATGGAGAAAACCAGCTAAAATAAAATATAGAAAAATGAAAAATATATAAAAATATTTGTCGGCTTCGAGCATCGAACTGAAGACCTGCAAAACTTAGCACTACACTCTGCCGATCAAGAAACCAAGCCTCGTAACCTGAGAGCTTCTGAAGGGTCTAAGAGTCTCATTACGACTTTAAAGTAAAATTTTAAATACGGTGTCAATCTATTCCAAAAGTACAATGCTAAGAATACGAATGAATTCTGCGCATGTGCGGGAAATTGAACTCGTAAAATTTCGAATAAATATAGAAATATTTTGATATTAAATTCTATTTTTGATGTATATTATTTGGAATTATTCAATTTATCTCTAGGAATGATGGAGAAAACCAGCTAAAATAAAATATAAAAAAATGAAAAATATATAAAAATATTTGTTGGCTTCGAGCCTCCAACTGAAGACCTGCAAAACTAAGCACTAAACTCTGCCGATCAAGCCACCAAGCCTCGTAACCTGAGAGCTTCTGAAGGGTCTAAGTGTCTCATTACGACTTGAAAGTAAAATTTTAAATACGGTGTCAATCTATTCCAAAAGTACAATGCTAAGAATACGA
Organism: Argiope bruennichi; assembly: GCF_947563725.1. NCBI lineage: Eukaryota > Metazoa > Arthropoda > Arachnida > Araneae > Araneidae > Argiope > Argiope bruennichi. The sequence continues at coordinate 52,607,878 of NC_079152.1, forward strand.
ATGAATTCTGCGCATGTGCGGGAATTTGAACTCGTAAAATTTCGAATAAATATAGAAATATTTTGATATTAAATTCTATTTTTGATGTATATAATTTAGAATTATTCAATTTATCTCTACGAATGATGGAGAAAACCAGCTAAAATAAAATATAAAAAAATGAAAAATATATAAAAATATTTGTCGGCTTCGAGCCTCGAACTGAAGACCTGCAAAACTAAGCACTACACTCCGCCGATCAAGCCACCAAGCCTCGTAACCTGAGAGCTTCTGCAGGGTCTAAGAGTCTCATTACGACTTTAAAGTAAAATTTAAAATGCGGTGTCAATCTATTCCAAAACTACAATGCTAAGAATACGAATGAATTCTGCGCATGTGCGGGAATTTGAACTCGTAAAATTTCGAATAAATATAGAAATATTTTGATATTAAATTCTATTTTTGATGTATATTATTTGGAATTATTCAATTTATCTCTAGGAATGATGGAGAAAGACAGCTAAAATAAAATATAAAAAAATGAAAAATATATAAAAATATTTGTCGGCTTCGAGCCTCGAACTGAAGACCTGCAAAACTAAGCACTACACTCTGCCGATCAAGCCACCAAGCCTCGTAATCTGAGAGCTTCTGAAGGGTCTAAGAGTCTCATTACGACTTTAAAGTAAAATTTTAAATACGGTGTCAATCTATTCCAAAAGTACAATGCTAAGAATACGAATGAATTCTGCGCATGTGCGGGAATTTGAACTCGTAAAATTTCGAATAAATATAGAAATATTTTGATATTAAATTCTATTTTTGATGTATATAATTTAGAATTATTCAATTTATCTCTACGAATGATGGAGAAAACCAGCTAAAATAAAATATAGAAAAATGAAAAATATATAAAAATATTTGACGGCTTCGAGCCTCGAACTGAAGACCTGCAAAACTAAGCACTACACTCCGCCGATCAAGCCACCAAGCCTCGTAACCTGAGAGCTTCTGCAGGGTCTAAGAGTCTCATTACGACTTTAAAGTAAAATTTAAAATGCGGTGTCAATCTATTCCAAAACTACAATGCTAAGAATACGAATGAATTCTGCGCATGTGCGGGAATTTGAACTCGTAAAATTTCGAATAAATATAGAAATATTTTGATATTAAATTCTATTTTTGATGTATATTATTTGGAATTATTCAATTTATCTCTAGGAATGATGGAGAAAGACAGCTAAAATAAAATATAAAAAAATGAAAAATATATAAAAATATTTGTCGGCTTCGAGCCTCGAACTGAAGACCTGCAAAACTAAGCACTACACTCTGCCGATCAAGCCACCAAGCCTCGCAATCTGAGAGCTTCTGAAGGGTCTAAGAGTCTCATTACGACTTTAAAGTAAAATTTTAAATACGGTGTCAATCTATTCCAAAAGTACAATGCTAAGAATACGAATGAATTCTGCGCATGTGCGGGAATTTGAACTCGTAAAATTTCGAATAAATATAGAAATATTTTGATATTAAATTCTATTTTTGATGTATATAATTTAGAATTATTCAATTTATCTCTACGAATGATGGAGAAAACCAGCTAAAATAAAATATAAAAAAATGAAAAATATATAAAAATATTTGACGGCTTCGAGCCTCGAACTGAAGACCTGCAAAACTAAGCACTACACTCCGCCGATCAAGCCACCAAGCCTCGTAACCTGAGAGCTTCTGCAGGGTCTAAGAGTCTCATTACGACTTTAAAGTAAAATTTAAAATGCGGTGTCAATCTATTCCAAAACTACAATGCTAAGAATACGAATGAATTCTGCGCATGTGCGGGAATTTGAACTCGTAAAATTTCGAATAAATATAGAAATATTTTGATATTAAATTCTATTTTTGATGTATATTATTTGGAATTATTCAATTTATCTCTAGGAATGATGGAGAAAGACAGCTAAAATAAAATATAAAAAAATGAAAAATATATAAAAATATTTGTCGGCTTCGAGCCTCGAACTGAAGACCTGCAAAACTAAGCACTACACTCTGCCGATCAAGCCACCAAGCCTCGTAATCTGAGAGCTTCTGAAGGGTCTAAGAGTCTCATTACGACTTTAAAGTAAAATTTTAAATACGGTGTCAATCTATTCCAAAAGTACAATGCTAAGAATACGAATGAATTCTGCGCATGTGCGGGAATTTGAACTCGTAAAATTTCGAATAAATATAGAAATATTTTGATATTAAATTCTATTTTTGATGTATATAATTTAGAATTATTCAATTTATCTCTACGAATGATGGAGAAAACCAGCTAAAATAAAATATAGAAAAATGAAAAATATATAAAAATATTTGACGGCTTCGAGCCTCGAACTGAAGACCTGCAAAACTAAGCACTACACTCCGCCGATCAAGCCACCAAGCCTCGTAACCTGAGAGCTTCTGCAGGGTCTAAGAGTCTCATTACGACTTTAAAGTAAAATTTAAAATGCGGTGTCAATCTATTCCAAAACTACAATGCTAAGAATACGAATGAATTCTGCGCATGTGCGGGAATTTGAACTCGTAAAATTTCGAATAAATATAGAAATATTTTGATATTAAATTCTATTTTTGATGTATATTATTTGGAATTATTCAATTTATCTCTAGGAATGATGGAGAAAGACAGCTAAAATAAAATATAAAAAAATGAAAAATATATAAAAATATTTGTCGGCTTCGAGCCTCGAACTGAAGACCTGCAAAACTAAGCACTACACTCTGCCGATCAAGCCACCAAGCCTCGTAATCTGAGAGCTTCTGAAGGGTCTAAGAGTCTCATTACGACTTTAAAGTAAAATTTTAAATACGGTGTCAATCTATTCCAAAAGTACAATGCTAAGAATACGAATGAATTCTGCGCATGTGCGGGAATTTGAACTCGTAAAATTTCGAATAAATATAGAAATATTTTGATATTAAATTCTATTTTTGATGTATATAATTTAGAATTATTCAATTTATCTCTACGAATGATGGAGAAAACCAGCTAAAATAAAATATAAAAAAATGAAAAATATAAAAAAATATTTGTCGGCTTCGAGCCTCGAACTGAAGACCTGCAAAACTAAGCACTACACTCTGCCGATCAAGCCACCAAGCCTCGTACCCTGAGTGCTTCTGAAGGGTCTAAGAGTCTCATTACGACTTTAAAGTAAAATTTTAAATACGGTGTCAATCTATTCCAAAAGTACAATGCTAAGAATACGAATGAATTCTGCGCATGTGCGGGAATTTGAACTCGTAAAATTTCGAATAAATATAGAAATATTTTGATATTAAATTCTATTTTTGATGTATATAATTTAGAATTATTCAATTTATCTCTACGAATGATGGAGAAAACCAGCTAAAATAAAATATAGAAAAATGAAAAATATATAAAAATATTTGACGGCTTCGAGCCTCGAACTGAAGACCTGCAAAACTAAGCACTACACTCCGCCGATCAAGCCACCAAGCCTCGTAACCTGAGAGCTTCTGCAGGGTCTAAGAGTCTCATTACGACTTTAAAGTAAAATTTAAAATGCGGTGTCAATCTATTCCAAAACTACAATGCTAAGAATACGAATGAATTCTGCGCATGTGCGGGAATTTGAACTCGTAAAATTTCGAATAAATATAGAAATATTTTGATATTAAATTCTATTTTTGATGTATATTATTTGGAATTATTCAATTTATCTCTAGGAATGATGGAGAAAGACAGCTAAAATAAAATATAAAAAAATGAAAAATATATAAAAATATTTGTCGGCTTCGAGCCTCGAACTGAAGACCTGCAAAACTAAGCACTACACTCTGCCGATCAAGCCACCAAGCCTCGTAATCTGAGAGCTTCTGAAGGGTCTAAGAGTCTCATTACGACTTTAAAGTAAAATTTTAAATACGGTGTCAATCTATTCCAAAAGTACAATGCTAAGAATACGAATGAATTCTGCGCATGTGCGGGAATTTGAACTCGTAAAATTTCGAATAAATATAGAAATATTTTGATATTAAATTCTATTTTTGATGTATATAATTTAGAATTATTCAATTTATCTCTACGAATGATGGAGAAAACCAGCTAAAATAAAATATAAAAAAATGAAAAATATATAAAAATATTTGACGGCTTCGAGCCTCGAACTGAAGACCTGCAAAACTAAGCACTACACTCCGCCGATCAAGCCACCAAGCCTCGTAACCTGAGAGCTTCTGCAGGGTCTAAGAGTCTCATTACGACTTTAAAGTAAAATTTAAAATGCGGTGTCAATCTATTCCAAAACTACAATGCTAAGAATACGAATGAATTCTGCGCATGTGCGGGAATTTGAACTCGTAAAATTTCGAATAAATATAGAAATATTTTGATATTAAATTCTATTTTTGATGTATATTATTTGGAATTATTCAATTTATCTCTAGGAATGATGGAGAAAGACAGCTAAAATAAAATATAAAAAAATGAAAAATATATAAAAATATTTGTCGGCTTCGAGCCTCGAACTGAAGACCTGCAAAACTAAGCACTACACTCTGCCGATCAAGCCACCAAGCCTCGTAATCTGAGAGCTTCTGAAGGGTCTAAGAGTCTCATTACGACTTTAAAGTAAAATTTTAAATACGGTGTCAATCTATTCCAAAAGTACAATGCTAAGAATACGAATGAATTCTGCGCATGTGCGGGAATTTGAACTCGTAAAATTTCGAATAAATATAGAAATATTTTGATATTAAATTCTATTTTTGATGTATATAATTTAGAATTATTCAATTTATCTCTACGAATGATGGAGAAAACCAGCTAAAATAAAATATAGAAAAATGAAAAATATATAAAAATATTTGACGGCTTCGAGCCTCGAACTGAAGACCTGCAAAACTAAGCACTACACTCCGCCGATCAAGCCACCAAGCCTCGTAACCTGAGAGCTTCTGCAGGGTCTAAGAGTCTCATTACGACTTTAAAGTAAAATTTAAAATGCGGTGTCAATCTATTCCAAAACTACAATGCTAAGAATACGAATGAATTCTGCGCATGTGCGGGAATTTGAACTCGTAAAATTTCGAATAAATATAGAAATATTTTGATATTAAATTCTATTTTTGATGTATATTATTTGGAATTATTCAATTTATCTCTAGGAATGATGGAGAAAGACAGCTAAAATAAAATATAAAAAAATGAAAAATATATAAAAATATTTGTCGGCTTCGAGCCTCGAACTGAAGACCTGCAAAACTAAGCACTACACTCTGCCGATCAAGCCACCAAGCCTCGTAATCTGAGAGCTTCTGAAGGGTCTAAGAGTCTCATTACGACTTTAAAGTAAAATTTAAAATGCGGTGTCAATCTATTCCAAAACTACAATGCTAAGAATACGAATGAATTCTGCGCATGTGCGGGAATTTGAACTCGTAAAATTTCGAATAAATATAGAAATATTTTGATATTAAATTCTATTTTTGATGTATATTATTTGGAATTATTCAATTTATCTCTAGGAATGATGGAGAAAGACAGCTAAAATAAAATATAAAAAAATGAAAAATATATAAAAATATTTGTCGGCTTCGAGCCTCGAACTGAAGACCTGCAAAACTAAGCACTACACTCTGCCGATCAAGCCACCAAGCCTCGCAATCTGAGAGCTTCTGAAGGGTCTAAGAGTCTCATTACGACTTTAAAGTAAAATTTTAAATACGGTGTCAATCTATTCCAAAAGTACAATGCTAAGAATACGAATGAATTCTGCGCATGTGCGGGAATTTGAACTCGTAAAATTTCGAATAAATATAGAAATATTTTGATATTAAATTCTATTTTTGATGTATATAATTTAGAATTATTCAATTTATCTCTACGAATGATGGAGAAAACCAGCTAAAATAAAATATAGAAAAATGAAAAATATATAAAAATATTTGACGGCTTCGAGCCTCGAACTGAAGACCTGCAAAACTAAGCACTACACTCCGCCGATCAAGCCACCAAGCCTCGTAACCTGAGAGCTTCTGCAGGGTCTAAGAGTCTCATTACGACTTTAAAGTAAAATTTAAAATGCGGTGTCAATCTATTCCAAAACTACAATGCTAAGAATACGAATGAATTCTGCGCATGTGCGGGAATTTGAACTCGTAAAATTTCGAATAAATATAGAAATATTTTGATATTAAATTCTATTTTTGATGTATATTATTTGGAATTATTCAATTTATCTCTAGGAATGATGGAGAAAGACAGCTAAAATAAAATATAAAAAAATGAAAAATATATAAAAATATTTGTCGGCTTCGAGCCTCGAACTGAAGACCTGCAAAACTAAGCACTACACTCTGCCGATCAAGCCACCAAGCCTCGTAATCTGAGAGCTTCTGAAGGGTCTAAGAGTCTCATTACGACTTTAAAGTAAAATTTTAAATACGGTGTCAATCTATTCCAAAAGTACAATGCTAAGAATACGAATGAATTCTGCGCATGTGCGGGAATTTGAACTCGTAAAATTTCGAATAAATATAGAAATATTTTGATATTAAATTCTATTTTTGATGTATATAATTTAGAATTATTCAATTTATCTCTACGAATGATGGAGAAAACCAGCTAAAATAAAATATAAAAAAATGAAAAATATATAAAAATATTTGACGGCTTCGAGCCTCGAACTGAAGACCTGCAAAACTAAGCACTACACTCCGCCGATCAAGCCACCAAGCCTCGTAACCTGAGAGCTTCTGCAGGGTCTAAGAGTCTCATTACGACTTTAAAGTAAAATTTAAAATGCGGTGTCAATCTATTCCAAAACTACAATGCTAAGAATACGAATGAATTCTGCGCATGTGCGGGAATTTGAACTCGTAAAATTTCGAATAAATATAGAAATATTTTGATATTAAATTCTATTTTTGATGTATATTATTTGGAATTATTCAATTTATCTCTAGGAATGATGGAGAAAGACAGCTAAAATAAAATATAAAAAAATGAAAAATATATAAAAATATTTGTCGGCTTCGAGCCTCGAACTGAAGACCTGCAAAACTAAGCACTACACTCTGCCGATCAAGCCACCAAGCCTCGTAATCTGAGAGCTTCTGAAGGGTCTAAGAGTCTCATTACGACTTTAAAGTAAAATTTTAAATACGGTGTCAATCTATTCCAAAAGTACAATGCTAAGAATACGAATGAATTCTGCGCATGTGCGGGAATTTGAACTCGTAAAATTTCGAATAAATATAGAAATATTTTGATATTAAATTCTATTTTTGATGTATATAATTTAGAATTATTCAATTTATCTCTACGAATGATGGAGAAAACCAGCTAAAATAAAATATAGAAAAATGAAAAATATATAAAAATATTTGACGGCTTCGAGCCTCGAACTGAAGACCTGCAAAACTAAGCACTACACTCCGCCGATCAAGCCACCAAGCCTCGTAACCTGAGAGCTTCTGCAGGGTCTAAGAGTCTCATTACGACTTTAAAGTAAAATTTAAAATGCGGTGTCAATCTATTCCAAAACTACAATGCTAAGAATACGAATGAATTCTGCGCATGTGCGGGAATTTGAACTCGTAAAATTTCGAATAAATATAGAAATATTTTGATATTAAATTCTATTTTTGATGTATATTATTTGGAATTATTCAATTTATCTCTAGGAATGATGGAGAAAGACAGCTAAAATAAAATATAAAAAAATGAAAAATATATAAAAATATTTGTCGGCTTCGAGCCTCGAACTGAAGACCTGCAAAACTAAGCACTACACTCTGCCGATCAAGCCACCAAGCCTCGTAATCTGAGAGCTTCTGAAGGGTCTAAGAGTCTCATTACGACTTTAAAGTAAAATTTTAAATACGGTGTCAATCTATTCCAAAAGTACAATGCTAAGAATACGAATGAATTCTGCGCATGTGCGGGAATTTGAACTCGTAAAATTTCGAATAAATATAGAAATATTTTGATATTAAATTCTATTTTTGATGTATATAATTTAGAATTATTCAATTTATCTCTACGAATGATGGAGAAAACCAGCTAAAATAAAATATAAAAAAATGAAAAATATATAAAAATATTTGACGGCTTCGAGCCTCGAACTGAAGACCTGCAAAACTAAGCACTACACTCCGCCGATCAAGCCACCAAGCCTCGTAACCTGAGAGCTTCTGCAGGGTCTAAGAGTCTCATTACGACTTTAAAGTAAAATTTAAAATGCGGTGTCAATCTATTCCAAAACTACAATGCTAAGAATACGAATGAATTCTGCGCATGTGCGGGAATTTGAACTCGTAAAATTTCGAATAAATATAGAAATATTTTGATATTAAATTCTATTTTTGATGTATATTATTTGGAATTATTCAATTTATCTCTAGGAATGATGGAGAAAGACAGCTAAAATAAAATATAAAAAAATGAAAAATATATAAAAATATTTGTCGGCTTCGAGCCTCGAACTGAAGACCTGCAAAACTAAGCACTACACTCCGCCGATCAAGCCACCAAGCCTCGTAACCTGAGAGCTTCTGCAGGGTCTAAGAGTCTCATTACGACTTTAAAGTAAAATTTAAAATGCGGTGTCAATCTATTCCTAAAGTACAATGCTAAGAATACGAATGAATTCTGCGCATGTGCGGGAATTTGAACTCGTAAAATTTCGAATAAATATAGAAATATTTTGATATTAAATTCTATTTTTGATGTATATAATTTAGAATTATTCAATTTATCTCTACGAATGATGGAGAAAACCAGCTAAAATAAAATATAAAAAAATGAAAAATATAAAAAAATATTTGTCGGCTTCGAGCCTCGAACTGAAGACCTGCAAAACTAAGCACTACACTCTGCCGATCAAGCCACCAAGCCTCGTACCCTGAGAGCTTCTGAAGGGTCTAAGAGTCTCATTGCGACTTTAAAGTAAAATTTTAAATACGGTGTCAATCTATTCCAAAAGTACAATGCTAAGAATACGAATGAATTCTGCGCATGTGCGGGAATTTGAACTCGTAAAATTTCGAATAAATATAGAAATATTTTGATATTAAATTCTATTTTTGATGTATATAATTTAGAATTATTCAATTTATCTCTACGAATGATGGAGAAAATCAGCTAAAATAAAATATAAAAAAAATGAAAAATATATAAAAATATTTGTCGGCTTCGAGCCTCGAACTGAAGACCTGCAAAACTAAGCACTACACTCTGCCGATCAAGCCACCAAGCCTCGTAACCTGAGAGCTTCTGAAGGGTCTAAGAGTCTCATTACGACTTTAAAGTAAAATTTTAAATACGGTGTCAATCTATTCCAAAAGTACAATGCTAAGAATACGAATTAATTCTGCGCATGTGCGGGAATTTGAACTCGTAAAATTTCGAATAAATATAGAAATATTTTGATATTAAATTCTATTTTTGATGTATATTATATGGAATTATTCAATTTATCTCTAGGAATGATGGAGAAAGACAGCTAAAATAAAATATAAAAAAATGAAAAATATATAAAAATATTTGTCGGCTTCGAGCCTCGAACTGAAGACCTGCAAAACTAAGCACTACACTCTGCCGATCAAGCCACCAAGCCTCGTAATCTGAGAGCTTCTGAAGGGTCTAAGAGTCTCATTACGACTTTAAAGTAAAATTTTAAATACGGTGTCAATCTATTCCAAAAGTACAATGCTAAGAATACGAATGAATTCTGCGCATGTGCGGGAATTTGAACTCGTAAAATTTCGAATAAATATAGAAATATTTTGATATTAAATTCTATTTTTGATGTATATAATTTAGAATTATTCAATTTATCTCTACGAATGATGGAGAAAACCAGCTAAAATAAAATATAAAAAAATGAAAAATATATAAAAATATTTGACGGCTTCGAGCCTCGAACTGAAGACCTGCAAAACTAAGCACTACACTCCGCCGATCAAGCCACCAAGCCTCGTAACCTGAGAGCTTCTGCAGGGTCTAAGAGTCTCATTACGACTTTAAAGTAAAATTTAAAATGCGGTGTCAATCTATTCCAAAACTACAATGCTAAGAATACGAATGAATTCTGCGCATGTGCGGGAATTTGAACTCGTAAAATTTCGAATAAATATAGAAATATTTTGATATTAAATTCTATTTTTGATGTATATTATTTGGAATTATTCAATTTATCTCTAGGAATGATGGAGAAAGACAGCTAAAATAAAATATAAAAAAATGAAAAATATATAAAAATATTTGTCGGCTTCGAGCCTCGAACTGAAGACCTGCAAAACTAAGCACTACACTCCGCCGATCAAGCCACCAAGCCTCGTAACCTGAGAGCTTCTGCAGGGTCTAAGAGTCTCATTACGACTTTAAAGTAAAATTTAAAATGCGGTGTCAATCTATTCCTAAAGTACAATGCTAAGAATACGAATGAATTCTGCGCATGTGCGGGAATTTGAACTCGTAAAATTTCGAATAAATATAGAAATATTTTGATATTAAATTCTATTTTTGATGTATATAATTTAGAATTATTCAATTTATCTCTACGAATGATGGAGAAAACCAGCTAAAATAAAATATAAAAAAATGAAAAATATATAAAAATATTTGACGGCTTCGAGCCTCGAACTGAAGACCTGCAAAACTAAGCACTACACTCCGCCGATCAAGCCACCAAGCCTCGTAACCTGAGAGCTTCTGCAGGGTCTAAGAGTCTCATTACGACTTTAAAGTAAAATTTAAAATGCGGTGTCAATCTATTCCAAAACTACAATGCTAAGAATACGAATGAATTCTGCGCATGTGCGGGAATTTGAACTCGTAAAATTTCGAATAAATATAGAAATATTTTGATATTAAATTCTATTTTTGATGTATATTATTTGGAATTATTCAATTTATCTCTAGGAATGATGGAGAAAGACAGCTAAAATAAAATATAAAAAAATGAAAAATATATAAAAATATTTGTCGGCTTCGAGCCTCGAACTGAAGACCTGCAAAACTAAGCACTACACTCCGCCGATCAAGCCACCAAGCCTCGTAACCTGAGAGCTTCTGCAGGGTCTAAGAGTCTCATTACGACTTTAAAGTAAAATTTAAAATGCGGTGTCAATCTATTCCTAAAGTACAATGCTAAGAATACGAATGAATTCTGCGCATGTGCGGGAATTTGAACTCGTAAAATTTCGAATAAATATAGAAATATTTTGATATTAAATTCTATTTTTGATGTATATAATTTAGAATTATTCAATTTATCTCTACGAATGATGGAGAAAACCAGCTAAAATAAAATATAAAAAAATGAAAAATATAAAAAAATATTTGTCGGCTTCGAGCCTCGAACTGAAGACCTGCAAAACTAAGCACTACACTCTGCCGATCAAGCCACCAAGCCTCGTACCCTGAGAGCTTCTGAAGGGTCTGAGAGTCTCATTACGACTTTAAAGTAAAATTTTAAATACGGTGTCAATCTATTCCAAAAGTACAATGCTAAGAATACGAATGAATTCTGCGCATGTGCGGGAATTTGAACTCGTAAAATTTCGAATAAATATAGAAATATTTTGATATTAAATTCTATTTTTGATGTATATAATTTAGAATTATTCAATTTATCTCTACGAATGATGGAGAAAATCAGCTAAAATAAAATATAAAAAAAATGAAAAATATATAAAAATATTTGTCGGCTTCGAGCCTCGAACTGAAGACCTGCAAAACTAAGCACTACACTCTGCCGATCAAGCCACCAAGCCTCGTAACCTGAGAGCTTCTGAAGGGTCTAAGAGTCTCATTACGACTTTAAAGTAAAATTTTAAATACGGTGTCAATCTATTCCAAAAGTACAATGCTAAGAATACGAATTAATTCTGCGCATGTGCGGGAATTTGAACTCGTAAAATTTCGAATAAATATAGAAATATTTTGATATTCAATTCTATTTTTGATTTATGTAATTTAGAATTATTCAATTTATCTCTAGGAATGATGGAGAAAGACAGCTAAAATAAAATATAAAAAAATGAAAAATATATAAAAATATTTGTCGGCTTCGAGCCTCGAACTGAAGACCTGCAAAACTAAGCACTACACTCTGCCGATCAAGCCACCAAGCCTCGTAATCTGAGAGCTTCTGAAGGGTTTAAAAGTCTCATTACGACTTAAAAGTAAAATTTTAAATACGGTGTCAATCTATTCCAAAAGTACAATGCTAAGAATACGAATGAATTCTGCGCATGTGCGGGAACTTGAACTCGTAAAATTTCGAATAAATATAGAAATATTTTGATATTAAATTCTCTTTTTGATGTATATTATTTGGAATTATTCAATTTATCTCTAGGAATGATGGAGAAAACCATCTAAAATAAAATATAGAAAAATGAAAAATATATAAAAATATTTGTCGGCTTCGAGCATCGAACTGAAGACCTGCAAAACTTAGCACTACACTCTGCCGATCAAGAAACCAAGCCTCGTAACCTGAGAGCTTCTGAAGGGTCTAAGAGTCTCATTACGACTTTAAAGTAAAATTTTAAATACGGTGTCAATCTATTCCTAAAGTACAATGCTAAGAATACGAATGAATTCTGCGCATGTGCGGGAATTTGAACTCGTAAAATTTCGAATAAATATAGAAATATTTTGATATTAAATTCTATTTTTGATGTATATAATTTAGAATTATTCAATTTATCTCTACGAATGATGGAGAAAACCAGCTAAAATAAAATATAAAAAAATGAAAAATATAAAAAAATATTTGTCGGCTTCGAGCCTCGAACTGAAGACCTGCAAAACTAAGCACTACACTCTGCCGATCAAGCCACCAAGCCTCGTACCCTGAGAGCTTCTGAAGGGTCTGAGAGTCTCATTACGACTTTAAAGTAAAATTTTAAATACGGTGTCAATCTATTCCAAAAGTACAATGCTAAGAATACGAATGAATTCTGCGCATGTGCGGGAATTTGAACTCGTAAAATTTCGAATAAATATAGAAATATTTTGATATTAAATTCTATTTTTGATGTATATAATTTAGAATTATTCAATTTATCTCTACGAATGATGGAGAAAATCAGCTAAAATAAAATATAAAAAAAATGAAAAATATATAAAAATATTTGTCGGCTTCGAGCCTCGAACTGAAGACCTGCAAAACTAAGCACTACACTCTGCCGATCAAGCCACCAAGCCTCGTAACCTGAGAGCTTCTGAAGGGTCTAAGAGTCTCATTACGACTTTAAAGTAAAATTTTAAATACGGTGTCAATCTATTCCAAAAGTACAATGCTAAGAATACGAATTAATTCTGCGCATGTGCGGGAATTTGAACTCGTAAAATTTCGAATAAATATAGAAATATTTTGATATTCAATTCTATTTTTGATTTATGTAATTTAGAATTATTCAATTTATCTCTAGGAATGATGGAGAAAGACAGCTAAAATAAAATATAAAAAAATGAAAAATATATAAAAATATTTGTCGGCTTCGAGCCTCGAACTGAAGACCTGCAAAACTAAGCACTACACTCTGCCGATCAAGCCACCAAGCCTCGTAATCTGAGAGCTTCTGAAGGGTTTAAAAGTCTCATTACGACTTAAAAGTAAAATTTTAAATACGGTGTCAATCTATTCCAAAAGTACAATGCTAAGAATACGAATGAATTCTGCGCATGTGCGGGAACTTGAACTCGTAAAATTTCGAATAAATATAGAAATATTTTGATATTAAATTCTCTTTTTGATGTATATTATTTGGAATTATTCAATTTATCTCTAGGAATGATGGAGAAAACCATCTAAAATAAAATATAGAAAAATGAAAAATATATAAAAATATTTGTCGGCTTCGAGCATCGAACTGAAGACCTGCAAAACTTAGCACTACACTCTGCCGATCAAGAAACCAAGCCTCGTAACCTGAGAGCTTCTGAAGGGTCTAAGAGTCTCATTACGACTTTAAAGTAAAATTTTAAATACGGTGTCAATCTATTCCTAAAGTACAATGCTAAGAATACGAATGAATTCTGCGCATGTGCGGGAATTTGAACTCGTAAAATTTCGAATAAATATAGAAATATTTTGATATTAAATTCTATTTTTGATGTATATAATTTAGAATTATTCAATTTATCTCTACGAATGATGGAGAAAACCAGCTAAAATAAAATATAAAAAAATGAAAAATATATAAAAATATTTGTTGGCTTCGAGCCTCGAACTGAAGACCTGCAAAACTAAGCACTACACTCTGCCGATCAAGCCACCAAGCCTCGTAACCTGAGAGCTTCTGAAGGGTCTAAGAGTCTCATTACGACTTTAAAGTAAAATTTTAAATACGGTGTCAATCTATTCCAAATGTACAATGCTAATAATACGAATGAATTCTGCGCATGTGCGGGAATTTGAACTCGTAAAATTTTGAATAAATATAGAAATATTTTGATATTCAATTCTATTTTTGATGTATGTAATTTAGAATTATTCAATTTATCTCTAGGAATGATGGAGAAAGACAACTAAAATAAAATATAAAAAAATGAAAAATATATAAAAATATTTGTCGGCTTCGAGCCTCGAACTGAAGACCTGCAAAACTAAGCACTACACTCTGCCGATCAAGCCACCAAGCGTCGTAACCTGAGAGCTTCTGAAGGGTCTAAGAGTCTCATTACGACTTTAAAGTAAAATTTTAAATACGGTGTCAATCTATTCCAAAAGTACAATGCTAAGAATACGTATGAATTCTGCGCATGTGCGGGAACTTGAACTCGTAAAATTTCGAATAAATATAGAAATATTTTGATATTAAATTCTATTTTTGATGTATATTATTTGGAATTATTCAATTAATCTCTAGGAATGTTGGAGAAAGACAGCTAAAACAAAATATAAAAAAATGAAAAATATATAAAAATATTTGTCGGCTTTGAGCCTCGAACTGAAGACCTGCAAAACTAAGCACTACACTGGGCCGATCAAGCCACCAAGCCTCGTAATCTGAGAGCTTCTGAAGGGTCTAAGAGTCTCATTACGACTTTAAAGTAAAATTTTAAATACGGTGTCAATCTATTCCAAAACTACAATGCTAAGAATACGAATGAATTCTGCGCATGTGCGGGAATTTGAACTCGTAAATTTTCGAATAAATATAGAAATATTTTGATATTAAATTCTATTTTTGATGTATATTATTTAGAATTATTCAATTTATCTCTAGGAATGATGGAGAAAACCAGCTAAAATAAAATATAAAAAAATGAAAAATATATAAAAATATTTGTCGGCTTCGAGCCTCGAACTGAAGACCTGCAAAACTAAGCACTACACTCTGCCGATCAAGCCACCAAGCCTCGTACCCTGAGAGCTTCTGAAGGGTCTAAGAGTCTCATTACGACTTTAAAGTAAAATTTTAAATACGGTGTCAATCTATTCCAAAAGTACAATGCTAAGAATACGTATGAATTCTGCGCATGTGCGGGAACTTGAACTCGTAAAATTTCGAATAAATATAGAAATATTTTGATATTAAATTCTATTTTTGATGTATATTATTTGGAATTATTCAATTTATCTCTAGGAATGATGGAGAAAGACAGCTAAAACAAAATATAAAAAAATGAAAAATATATAAAAATATTTGTCGGCTTCGAGCCTCGAACTGAAGACCTGCAAAACTAAGCACTACACTCTGCCGATCAAGCCACCAAGCCTCGTAATCTGAGAGCTTCTGAAGGGTCTAAGAGTCTCATTACGACTTTAAAGTAAAATTTTAAATACGGTGTCAATCTATTCCAAAAGTACAATGCTAAGAATACGAATGAATTCTGCGCATGTGCGGGAACTTGAACTCGTAAAATTTCGAATAAATATAGAAATATTTTGATATTAAATTCTCTTTTTGATGTATATTATTTGGAATTATTCAATTTATCTCTAGGAATGATGGAGAAAACCAGCTAAAATAAAATATAGAAAAATGAAAAATATATAAAAATATTTGTCGGCTTCGAGCATCGAACTGAAGACCTGCAAAACTTAGCACTACACTCTGCCGATCAAGAAACCAAGCCTCGTAACCTGAGAGCTTCTGAAGGGTCTAAGAGTCTCATTACGACTTTAAAGTAAAATTTTAAATACGGTGTCAATCTATTCCAAAAGTACAATGCTAAGAATACGAATGAATTCTGCGCATGTGCGGGAAATTGAACTCGTAAAATTTCGAATAAATATAGAAATATTTTGATATTAAATTCTATTTTTGATGTATATAATTTAGAATTATTCAATTTATCTCTACGAATGATGGAGAAAACCAGCTAAAATAAAATATAAAAAAATGAAAAATATATAAAAATATTTGTCGGCTTCGAGCCTCGAACTGAAGACCTGCAAAACTAAGCACTACACTCCGCCGATCAAGCCACCAAGCCTCGTAACCTGAGAGCTTCTGAAGGGTCTAAGAGTCTCATTACGACTTTAAAGTAAAATTTTAAATACGGTGTCAATCTATTCCAAAAGTACAATGCTAAGAATACGAATGAATTCTGCGCATGTGCGGGAATTTGAACTCGTAAAATTTCGAATAAATATAGAAATATTTTGATATTAAATTCTATTTTTGATGTATATTATTTAGAATTATTCAATTTATCTCTAGGAATGATGGAGAAAACCAGCTAAAATAAAATATAAAAAAATGAAAAATATATAAAAATATTTGTCGGCTTCGAGCCTCGAACTGAAGACCTGCAAAACTAAGCACTACACTCTGCCGATCAAGCCACCAAGCCTCGTAACCAGAGAGCTTCTGAAGGGTCTAAGAGTCTCATTACGACTTTAAAGTAAAATTTTAAATACGGTGTCAATCTATTCCAAAAGTACAATGCTAAGAATACGAATGAATTCTGCGCATGTGCGGGAATTTGAACTCGTAAAATTTCGAATAAATATAGAAATATTTTGATATTCAATTCTATTTTTGATGTATGTAATTTAGAATTATTCAATTTATCTCTAGGAATGATGGAGAAAGACAGCTAAAAAAAAATATAAAAAAATGAAAAATATATAAAAATATTTGTCGGCTTCGAGCCTCGAACTGAAGACCTGCAAAACTAAGCACTACACTGAACCGATCAAGCCACCAAGCCTCGTAATCTGAGAGCTTCTGAAGGGTCTAAGAGTCTCATTACGACTTTAAAGTAAAATTTTAAGTACGGTGTCAATCTATTCCAAAACTACAATGCTAAGAATACGAATGAATTCTGCGCATGTGCGGGAATTTGAACTCGTAAAATTTCGAATAAATATAGAAATATTTTGATATTAAATTCTATTTTTGATGTATATTATTTGGAATTATTCAATTTATCTCTAGGAATGATGGAGAAAGACAGCTAAAACAAAATATAAAAAAATGAAAAATATATAAAAATATTTGTCGGCTTCGAGCCTCGAACTGAAGACCTGCAAAACTAAGCACTACACTCTGCCGATCAAGCCACCAAGCCTCGTAATCTGAGAGCTTCTGAAGGGTCTAAGAGTCTCATTACGACTTTAAAGTAAAATTTTAAATACGGTGTCAATCTATTCCAAAAGTACAATGCTAAGAATACGAATGAATTCTGCGCATGTGCGGGAACTTGAACTCGTAAAATTTCGAATAAATATAGAAATATTTTGATATTAAAGTCTCTTTTTGATGTATATTATTCGGAATTATTCAATTTATCTCTAGGAATGATGGAGAAAACCAGCTAAAATAAAATATAGAAAAATGAAAAATATATAAAAATATTTGTCGGCTTCGAGCCTCGAACTGAAGACCTGCAAAACTAAGCACTACACTCCGCCGATCAAGCCACCAAGCCTCGTAACCTGAGAGCTTCTGAAGGGTCTAAGAGTCTCATTACGACTTTAAAGTAAAATTTTAAATACGGTGTCAATCTATTCCAAAAGTACAATGCTAAGAATACGAATGAATTCTGATAATGTGCGGGAATTTGAACTCGTAAAATTTCGAATAAATATAGAAATATTTTGATATTAAATTCTATTTTTGATGTATATTATTTAGAATTATTCAATTTATCTCTAGGAATGATGGAGAAAACCAGCTAAAATAAAATATAAAAAAATGAAAAATATATAAAAATATTTGTCGGCTTCGAGCCTCGAACTGAAGACCTGCAAAACTAAGCACTACACTCTGCCGATCAAGCCACGAAGCCTCGTAATCTGAGAGCTTCTGAAGGGTCTAAGAGTCTCATTACGACTTTAAAGTAAAATTTTAAATACGGTGTCAATCTATTCCAAAAGTACAATGCTAAGAATACGAATGAATTCTGCGCATGTGCGGGAACTTAAACTTGTAAAATTTCGAATAAATATAGAAATATTTTGATATTAAATTCTATTTTTGATGTATATTATTTAGAATTATTCAATTTATCTCTAGGAATGATGGAGAAAACCAGCTAAAATAAAATATAAAAAAATGAAAAATATATAAAAATATTTGTCGGCTTCGATCCTCGAACTGAAGACCTGCAAAACTAAGCACTACACTCTTCCGATCAAGCCACCAAGCCTCGTAATCTGAGAGCTTCTGAAGGGTCTAAGAGTCTCATTACGACTTTAAAGTAAAATTTTAAATACGGTGTCAATCTATTCCAAAAGTACAATGCTAAGAATACGAGTGAATTCTGCGCATGTGCGGGAATTTGAACTCGTAAAATTTCGAATAAATATAGAAATATTTTGATATTAAATTCTATTTTTGATGTATATTATTTGGAATTATTCAATTTATCTCTAGGAATGATGGAGAAAGACAGCTAAAATAAAATATAAAAAAATGAAAAATATATAAAAATATTTGTCGGCTTCGAACCTCGAACTGAAGACCTGCAAAACTAAGCACTACACTCTGCCGATCAAGCCACGGAGCCTCGTAATCTGAGAGCTTCTGAAGGGTCTAAGAGTCTCATTACGACTTTAAAGTAAAATTTTAAATACGGTGTCAATCTATTCCAAAAGTACAATGCTAAGAATACGAATGAATTCTGCGCATGTGCGGGAATTTGAACTCGTAAAATTTCGAATAAATATAGAAATATTTTGATATTAAATTCTATTTTTGATGTATATAATTTAGAATTATTCAATTTATCTCTACGAATGATGGAGAAAACCAGCTAAAATAAAATATAAAAAAATGAAAAATATATAAAAATATTTGTCGACTTCGAGCCTCGAACTGAAGACCTGCAAAACTAAGCACTACACTCTGCCGATCAAGCCACCAAGCCTCGTAACCTGAGAGCTTCTGAAGTGTCTAAGAGTCTCATTACGACTTTAAAGTAAAATTTTAAATACGGTGTCAATCTATTCCAAAAGTACAATGCTAAGAATACGAATGAATTCTGCGCATGTGCGGGAATTTGAACTCGTAAAATTTCGAATAAATATAGAAATATTTTGATATTAAATTCTATTTTTGATGTATATAATTTAGAATTATTCAATTTATCTCTAGGAATGATGGAGAAAACCAGCTAAAATAAAATATAAAAAAATGAAAAATATATAAAAATATTTGTCGGCTTCGAGCCTCGAACTGAAGACCTGCAAAACTAAGCACTACACTCTGCCGATCAAGCCACCAAGCCTCGTAACCTGAGAGCTTCTGAAGGGTCTAAGAGTCTCATTACGACTTTAAAGTAAAATTTTAAATACGGTGTCAATCTATTCCAAAAGTACAATGCTAAGAATACGAATGAATTCTGCGCATGTGCGGGAATTTGAACTCGTAAAATTTCGAATAAATATAGAAATATTTTGATATTAAATTCTATTTTTGATGTATGTAATTTAGAATTATTCAATTTATCTCTAGGAATGATGGAGAAAACCAGCTAAAATAAAATATAAAAAAATGAAAAATATATAAAAATATTTGTCGGCTTCGAGCTTCGAACTGAAGACCTGCAAAACTTAGCACTACACTCTGCCGATCAAACCACCAAGCCTCGTAACCTGAGAGCTTCTGAAGGGTCTAAGAGTCTCATTACGACTTTAAAGTAAAATTTTAAATACGGTGTCAATCTATTCCAAAAGTACAATGCTAAGAATACGAATGAATTCTGCGCATGTGCGGGAACTTGAACTCGTAAAATTTCGAATAAATATAGTAATGTTTTGATATTAAATTCTATTTTTTAGGTATATTATTTGGAATTATTCAATTTATCTCTAGGAATGATGGAGAAAACCAGCTAAAATAAAATATAAAAAAATGAAAAATATATAAAAATATTTGTCGGCTTCGAGCCTCGAACTGAAAACCTGCAAAACTAAGCACTACACTCTGCCGATCAAGCCACCAAGCCTCGTACCCTGAGAGCTTCTGAAGGGTCTAAGAGTCTCATTACGACTTTAAAGTAAAATTTTAAATACGGTGTCAATCTATTCCAAAAGTACAATGCTAAGAATACGAATGAATTCTGCGCATGTGCGGGAATTTGAACTCTTAAAATTTCGAATAAATATAGAAATATTTTGATATTAAATTCTATTTTTGATAAATATAATTTAGAATTATTCAATTTATCTCTAGGAATGATGGAGAAAACCAGCTAAAATAAAATATAAAAAAATGAAAATATATAAAAATATTTGTCGGCTTCGAGCCTCGAACTGAAGACCTGCAAAACTAAGCACTACACTCTGCCGATCAAGCCACCAAGCCTCGTAACCTAAGAGCTTCTGAAGGGTCTAAGAGTCTCATTACGACTTTAAAGTAAAATTTTAAATACGGTGTCAATCTATTCCAAAAGTACAATGCTAAGAATACGAATGAATTCTGCGCAAGTGCGGGAATTTGAACTCGTAAAATTTCGAATAAATATAGAAATATTTTGATATTAAATTCTATTTTTGATGTATATAATTTAGAATTATTCAATTTATTTCTATGAATGATGGAGAAAACCAGCTAAAATATAATATAAAAAAATGAAAAATATATAAAAATATTTGTTGGCTTCGAGCCTCGAACTGACCTGCAAAACTAAGCACTACACTCTGCCGATCAAGCCACCAAGCCTCGTAACCTGAGAGCTTCGGAAGGGTCTAAGAGTCTCATTATGACTTTAAAGTAAAATTTTAAATACGGTGTCAATCTATTCCAAAAGTACAATGCTAAGAATACGAATGAATTCTGCGTATGTGCGGGAACTTGAACTCGTAAAATTTCGAATAAATATAGAAATATTTTGATATTAAATTCTATTTTTGATGTATATTATTTAGAATTATTCAATTTATCTCTAGGAATGATGGAGAAAACCAGCTAAAATAAAATATAAAAAAATGAAATATATATAAAAATATTTGTCGGCTTCGAGCCTCGAACTGAAGACCTGCAAAACTAAGCACTACACTCTGCCGATGAAGCCACCAAGCCTCGTAACCTGAGAGCTTCTGAAGGGTCTAAGAGTCTCATTACGACTTTAAAGTAAAATTTTAAATACGGTGTCAATCTATTCCAAAAGTACAATGCTAAGAATACGAATGAATTCTGCGCATGTGCGGGAACTTAAACTCGTAAAATTTCGAATAAATATAGAAATATTTTGATATTAAATTCTATTTTTGATGTATATTATTTAGAATTATTCAATTTATCTCTAGGAATGATGGAGAAAACCAGCTAAAATAAAATATAAAAAAATGAAAAATATATAAAAATATTTGTCGGCTTCGATACTCGAACTGAAGACCTGCAAAACTAAGCACTACACTCTTCCGATCAAGCCACCAAGCCTCATAATCTGAGAGCTTCTGAAGGGTCAAAGAGTCTCATTACGACTTTAAAGTAAAATTTTAAATACGGTGTCAATCTATTCCAAAAGTACAATGCTAAGAATACGAATGAATTCTGCGCATGTGTGGGAATTTGAACTCGTAAAATTTCGAATAAATATAGAAATATTTTGATATTAAATTCTATTTTTGATGTATATAATTTAGAATTATTCAATTTATCTCTACGAATGATGGAGAAAACCAGCTAAAATAAAATATAAAAAAATGAAAAATATATAAAAATATTTGTCGACTTCGAGCCTCGAACTGAAGACCTGCAAAACTAAGCACTACACTCTGCCGATCAAGCCACCAAGCCTCGTAACCTGAGAGCTTCTGAAGGGTCTAAGAGTCTCATTACGACTTTAAAGTAAAATTTTAAATACGGTGTCAATCTATTCCAAAAGTACAATGCTAAGAATACGAATGAATTCTGCGCATGTGCGGGAATTTGAACTCGTAAAATTTCGAATAAATATAGAAATATTTTGATATTAAATTCTATTTTTGATGTATATAATTTAGAATTATTCAATTTATCTCTAGGAATGATGGAGAAAACCAGCTAAAATAAAATATAAAAAAATGAAAAATATATAAAAATATTTGTCGGCTTCGAGCCTCGAACTGAAGACCTGCAAAACTAAGCACTACACTCTGCCGATCAAGCCACCAAGCCTCGTAACCTGAGAGCTTCTGAAGGGTCTAAGAGTCTCATTACGACTTTAAAGTAAAATTTTAAATACGGTGTCAATCTATTCCAAAAGTACAATGCTAAGAATACGAATGAATTCTGCGCATGTGCGGGAATTTGAACTCGTAAAATTTCGAATAAATATAGAAATATTTTGATATTAAATTCTATTTTTGATGTATGTAATTTAGAATTATTCAATTTATCTCTAGGAATGATGGAGAAAACCAGCTAAAATAAAATATAAAAAAATGAAAAATATATAAAAATATTTGTCGGCTTCGAGCTTCGAACTGAAGACCTGCAAAATTTAGCACTACACTCTGCCGATCAAACCACCAAGCCTCGTAACCTGAGAGCTTCTGAAGGGTCTAAGAGTCTCATTACGACTTTAAAGTAAAATTTTAAATACGGTGTCAATCTATTCCAAAAGTACAATGCTAAGAATACGAATGAATTCTGCGCATGTGCGGGAACTTGAACTCGTAAAATTTCGAATAAATATAGTAATGTTTTGATATTAAATTCTATTTTTTAGGTATATTATTTGGAATTATTCAATTTATCTCTAGGAATGATGGAGAAAACCAGCTAAAATAAAATATAAAAAAATGAAAAATATATAAAAATATTTGTCGGCTTCGAGCCTCGAACTGAAAACCTGCAAAACTAAGCACTACACTCTGCCGATCAAGCCACCAAGCCTCGTACCCTGAGAGCTTCTGAAGGGTCTAAGAGTCTCATTACGACTTTAAAGTAAAATTTTAAATACGGTGTCAATCTATTCCAAAAGTACAATGCTAAGAATACGAATGAATTCTGCGCATGTGCGGGAATTTGAACTCGTAAAATTTCGAATAAATATAGAAATATTTTGATATTAAATTCTATTTTTGATAAATATAATTTAGAATTATTCAATTTATCTCTAGGAATGATGGAGAAAACCAGCTAAAATAAAATATAAAAAAATGAAAATATATAAAAATATTTGTCGGCTTCGAGCCTCGAACTGAAGACCTGCAAAACTAAGCACTACACTCTGCCGATCAAGCCACCAAGCCTCGTAAACTAAGAGCTTCTGAAGGGTCTAAGAGTCTCATTACGACTTTAAAGTAAAATTTTAAATACGGTGTCAATCTATTTCAAAAGTACAATGCTAAGAATACGAATGAATTCTGCGCAAGTGCGGGAATTTGAACTCGTAAAATTTCGAATAAATATAGAAATATTTTGATATTAAATTCTATTTTTGATGTATATAATTTAGAATTATTCAATTTATTTCTATGAATGATGGAGAAAACCAGCTAAAATATAATATAAAAAAATGAAAAATATATAAAAATATTTGTTGGCTTCGAGCCTCGAACTGACCTGCAAAACTAAGCACTACACTCTGCCGATCAAGCCACCAAGCCTCGTAACCTGAGAGCTTCGGAAGGGTCTAAGAGTCTCATTATGACTTTAAAGTAAAATTTTAAATACGGTGTCAATCTATTCCAAAAGTACAATGCTAAGAATACGAATGAATTCTGCGTATGTGCGGGAACTTGAACTCGTAAAATTTCGAATAAATATAGAAATATTTTGATATTAAATTCTATTTTTGATGTATATTATTTAGAATTATTCAATTTATCTCTAGGAATGATGGAGAAAACCAGCTAAAATAAAATATAAAAAAATGAAATATATATAAAAATATTTGTCGGCTTCGAGCCTCGATGAAGCCACCAAGCCTCGTAACCTGAGAGCTTCTGAAGGGTCTAAGAGTCTCATTACGACTTTAAAGTAAAATTTTAAATACGGTGTCAATCTATTCCAAAAGTACAATGCTAAGAATACGAATGAATTCTGCGCATGTGCGGGAACTTAAACTCGTAAAATTTCGAATAAATACAGAAATATTTTGATATTAAATTCTATTTTTGATGTATATTATTTAGAATTATTCAATTTATCTCTAGGAATGATGGAGAAAACCAGCTAAAATAAAATATAAAAAAATGAAAAATATATAAAAATATTTGTCGGCTTCGATCCTCGAACTGAAGACCTGCAAAACTAAGCACTACACTCTTCCGATCAAGCCACCAAGCCTCATAATCTGAGAGCTTCTGAAGGGTCAAAGAGTCTCATTACGACTTTAAAGTAAAATTTTAAATACGGTGTCAATCTATTCCAAAAGTACAATGCTAAGAATACGAATGAATTCTGCGCATGTGCGGGAATTTGAACTCGTAAAATTTCGAATAAATATAGAAATATTTTGATATTAAATTCTATTTTTGATGTATATAATTTAGAATTATTCAATTTATCTCTACGAATGATGGAGAAAACCAGCTAAAATAAAATATAAAAAAATGAAAAATATATAAAAATATTTGTCGACTTCGAGCCTCGAACTGAAGACCTGCAAAACTAAGCACTACACTCTGCCGATCAAGCCACCAAGCCTCGTAACCTGAGAGCTTCTGAAGGGTCTAAGAGTCTCATTACGACTTTAAAGTAAAATTTTAAATACGGTGTCAATCTATTCCAAAAGTACAATGCTAAGAATACGAATGAATTCTGCGCATGTGCGGGAATTTGAACTCGTAAAATTTCGAATAAATATAGAAATATTTTGATATTAAATTCTATTTTTGATGTATATAATTTAGAATTATTCAATTTATCTCTAGGAATGATGGAGAAAACCAGCTAAAATAAAATATAAAAAAATGAAAAATATATAAAAATATTTGTCGGCTTCGAGCCTCGAACTGAAGACCTGCAAAACTAAGCACTACACTCTGCCGATCAAGCCACCAAGCCTCGTAACCTGAGAGCTTCTGAAGGGTCTAAGAGTCTCATTACGACTTTAAAGTAAAATTTTAAATACGGTGTCAATCTATTCCAAAAGTACAATGCTAAGAATACGAATGAATTCTGCGGATGTGCGGGAATTTGAACTCGTAAAATTTCGAATAAATATAGAAATATTTTGATATTAAATTCTATTTTTGATGTATGTAATTTAGAATTATTCAATTTATCTCTAGGAATGATGGAGAAAACCAGCTAAAATAAAATATAAAAAAATGAAAAATATATAAAAATATTTGTCGGCTTCGAGCCTCGAACTGAAGACCTGCAAAACTTAGCACTACACTCTGCCGATCAAACCACCAAGCCTCGTAACCTGAGAGCTTCTGAAGGGTCTAAGAGTCTCATTACGACTTTAAAGTAAAATTTTAAATACGGTGTCAATCTATTCCAAAAGTACAATGCTAAGAATACGAATGAATTCTGCGCATGTGCGGGAACTTGAACTCGTAAAATTTCGAATAAATATAGTAATGTTTTGATATTAAATTCTATTTTTTAGGTATATTATTTGGAATTATTCAATTTATCTCTAGGAATGATGGAGAAAACCAGCTAAAATAAAATATAAAAAAATGAAAAATATATAAAAATATTTGTCGGCTTCGAGCCTCGAACTGAAAACCTGCAAAACTAAGCACTACACTCTGCCGATCAAGCCACCAAGCCTCGTACCCTGAGAGCTTCTGAAGGGTCTAAGAGTCTCATTACGACTTTAAAGTAAAATTTTAAATACGGTGTCAATCTATTCCAAAAGTACAATGCTAAGAATACGAATGAATTCTGCGCATGTGCGGGAATTTGAACTCGTAAAATTTCGAATAAATATATAAATATTTTGATATTAAATTCTATTTTTGATGTATATTATTTAGAATTATTCAATTTATCTCTAGGAATGATGGAGAAAACTAGCTAAAATAAAATATAAAAAAATGAAAATATATAAAAATATTTGTCGGCTTCGAGCCTCGAACTGAAGACCTTCAAAACTAAGCACTACACTCTGCCGATCAAGCCACCAAGCCTCGTAACCTAAGAGCTTCTGAAGGGTCTAAGAGTCTCATTACGACTTTAAAGTAAAATTTTAAATACGGTGTCAATCTATTCCAAAAGTACAATGCTAAGAATACGAATGAATTCTGCGCAAGTGCGGGAATTTGAACTCGTAAAATTTCGAATAAATATAGAAATATTTTGATATTAAATTCTATTTTTGATGTATATAATTTAGAATTATTCAATTTATTTCTATGAATGATGGAGAAAACCAGCTAAAATATAATATAAAAAAATGAAAAATATATAAAAATATTTGTTGGCTTCGAGCCTCGAACTGACCTGCAAAACTAAGCACTACACTCTGCCGATCAAGCCACCAAGCCTCGTAACCTGAGAGCTTCTGAAGGGTCTAAGAGTCTCATTACGACTTTAAAGTAAAATTTTAAATACGGTGTCAATCTATTCCAAAAGTACAATGCTAAGAATACGAATGAATTCTGCGCATGTGCGGGAATTTGAACTCGTAAAATTTCGAATAAATATAGAAATATTTTGATATTAAATTCTATTTTTGATGTATATAATTTAGAATTATTCAATTTATCTCTAGGAATGATGGAGAAAACCAGCTAAAATAAAATATAAAAAAATGAAAAATATATAAAAATATTTGTCGGCTTCGAGCCTCGAACTGAAGACCTGCAAAACTAAGCACTACACTCTGCCGATCAAGCCACCAAGCCTCGTAACCTGAGAGCTTCTGAAGGGTCTAAGAGTCTCATTACGACTTTAAAGTAAAATTTTAAATACGGTGTCAATCTATTCCAAAAGTACAATGCTAAGAATACGAATGAATTCTGCGGATGTGCGGGAATTTGAACTCGTAAAATTTCGAATAAATATAGAAATATTTTGATATTAAATTCTATTTTTGATGTATGTAATTTAGAATTATTCAATTTATCTCTAGGAATGATGGAGAAAACCAGCTAAAATAAAATATAAAAAAATGAAAAATATATAAAAATATTTGTCGGCTTCGAGCCTCGAACTGAAGACCTGCAAAACTTAGCACTACACTCTGCCGATCAAACCACCAAGCCTCGTAACCTGAGAGCTTCTGAAGGGTCTAAGAGTCTCATTACGACTTTAAAGTAAAATTTTAAATACGGTGTCAATCTATTCCAAAAGTACAATGCTAAGAATACGAATGAATTCTGCGCATGTGCGGGAACTTGAACTCGTAAAATTTCGAATAAATATAGTAATGTTTTGATATTAAATTCTATTTTTTAGGTATATTATTTGGAATTATTCAATTTATCTCTAGGAATGATGGAGAAAACCAGCTAAAATAAAATATAAAAAAATGAAAAATATATAAAAATATTTGTCGGCTTCGAGCCTCGAACTGAAAACCTGCAAAACTAAGCACTACACTCTGCCGATCAAGCCACCAAGCCTCGTACCCTGAGAGCTTCTGAAGGGTCTAAGAGTCTCATTACGACTTTAAAGTAAAATTTTAAATACGGTGTCAATCTATTCCAAAAGTACAATGCTAAGAATACGAATGAATTCTGCGCATGTGCGGGAATTTGAACTCGTAAAATTTCGAATAAATATATAAATATTTTGATATTAAATTCTATTTTTGATGTATATTATTTAGAATTATTCAATTTATCTCTAGGAATGATGGAGAAAACTAGCTAAAATAAAATATAAAAAAATGAAAATATATAAAAATATTTGTCGGCTTCGAGCCTCGAACTGAAGACCTTCAAAACTAAGCACTACACTCTGCCGATCAAGCCACCAAGCCTCGTAACCTAAGAGCTTCTGAAGGGTCTAAGAGTCTCATTACGACTTTAAAGTAAAATTTTAAATACGGTGTCAATCTATTCCAAAAGTACAATGCTAAGAATACGAATGAATTCTGCGCAAGTGCGGGAATTTGAACTCGTAAAATTTCGAATAAATATAGAAATATTTTGATATTAAATTCTATTTTTGATGTATATAATTTAGAATTATTCAATTTATTTCTATGAATGATGGAGAAAACCAGCTAAAATATAATATAAAAAAATGAAAAATATATAAAAATATTTGTTGGCTTCGAGCCTCGAACTGACCTGCAAAACTAAGCACTACACTCTGCCGATCAAGCCACCAAGCCTCGTAACCTGAGAGCTTCGGAAGGGTCTAAGAGTCTCATTATGACTTTAAAGTAAAATTTTAAATACGGTGTCAATCTATTCCAAAAGTACAATGCTAAGAATACGAATGAATTCTGCGTATGTGCGGGAACTTGAACTCGTAAAATTTCGAATAAATATAGAAATATTTTGATATTAAATTTTTTTTTGATGTATATTATTTAGAATTATTCAATTTATCTCTAGGAATGATGGAGAAAACCAGCTAAAATAAAATATAAAAAAATGAAATATATATAAAAATATTTGTCGGCTTCGAGCCTCGAACTGAAGACCTGCAAAACTAAGCACTACACTCTGCCGATCAAGCCACCAAGCCTCGTAACCTGAGAGCTTCTGAAGGGTCTAAGAGTCTCATTATGACTTTAAAGTAAAATTTTAAATACGGTGTCAATCTATTCCAAAAGTACAATGCTAAGAATACGAATGAATTCTGCGAATGTGCGGGAACTTAAACTAGTAAAATTTCGAATAAATATAGAAATATTTTGATATTAAATTCTATTTTTGATGTATATTATTTAGAATTATTCAATTTATCTCTAGGAATGATGGAGAAAACCAGCTAAAATAAAATATAAAAAAAGGAAAAATATATAAAAATATTTGTCGGCTTCGATCCTCGAACTGAAGACCTGCAAAACTAAGCACTACACTCTTCCGATCAAGCCACCAAGCCTCATAATCTGAGAGCTTCTGAAGGGTCAAAGAGTCTCATTACGACTTTAAAGTAAAATTTTAAATACGGTGTCAATCTATTCCAAAAGTACAATGCTAAGAATACGAATGAATTCTGCGCATGTGCGGGAATTTGAACTCGTAAAATTTCGAATAAATATAGAAATATTTTGATATTAAATTCTATTTTTGATGTATATAATTTAGAATTATTCAATTTATCTCTACGAATGATGGAGAAAACCAGCTAAAATAAAATATAAAAAAATGAAAAATATATAAAAATATTTGTCGACTTCGAGCCTCGAACTGAAGACCTGCAAAACTAAGCACTACACTCTGCCGATCAAGCCACCAAGCCTCGTAACCTGAGAGCTTCTGAAGGGTCTAAGAGTCTCATTACGACTTTAAAGTAAAATTTTAAATACGGTGTCAATCTATTCCAAAAGTACAATGCTAAGAATACGAATGAATTCTGCGCATGTGCGGGAATTTGAACTCGTAAAATTTCGAATAAATATAGAAATATTTTGATATTAAATTCTATTTTTGATGTATATAATTTAGAATTATTCAATTTATCTCTAGGAATGATGGAGAAAACCAGCTAAAATAAAATATAAAAAAATGAAAAATATATAAAAATATTTGTCGGCTTCGAGCCTCGAACTGAAGACCTGCAAAACTAAGCACTACACTCTGCCGATCAAGCCACCAAGCCTCGTAACCTGAGAGCTTCTGAAGGGTCTAAGAGTCTCATTACGACTTTAAAGTAAAATTTTAAATACGGTGTCAATCTATTCCAAAAGTACAATGCTAAGAATACGAATGAATTCTGCGCATGTGCGGGAACTTGAACTCGTAAAATTTCGAATAAATATAGTAATGTTTTGATATTAAATTCTATTTTTAGGTATATTATTTGGAATTATTCAATTTATCTCTAGGAATGATGGAGAAAACCAGCTAAAATAAAATTAAAAAAAATGAAAAATATATAAAAATATTTGTCGGCTTCGAGCCTCGAACTGAAAACCTGCAAAACTAAGCACTGCACTCTGCCGATCAAGCCACCAAGCCTCGTACCCTGAGAGCTTCTGAAGGGTCTAAGAGTCTCATTACGACTTTAAAGTAAAATTTTAAATACGGTGTCAATCTATTCCAAAAGTACAATGCTAAGTATACGAATGAATTCTGCGCAAGTGCGGGAATTTGAACTCGTAAAATTTCGAATAAATATAGAAATATTTTGATATTAAATTCTATTTTTGATGTATATAATTTAGAATTATTCAATTTATTTCTATGAATGATGGAGAAAACCAGCTAAAATATAATATAAAAAAATGAAAAATATATAAAAATATTTGTTGGCTTCGAGCCTCGAACTGACCTGCAAAACTAAGCACTACACTCTGCCGATCAAGCCACCAAGCCTCGTAACCTGAGAGCTTCGGAAGGGTCTAAGAGTCTCATTATGACTTTAAAGTAAAATTTTAAATACGGTGTCAATCTATTCCAAAAGTAGAATGCTAAGAATACGAATGAATTCTGCGTATGTGCGGGAACTTGATCTCGTAAAATTTCGAATAAATATAGAAATATTTTGATATTAAATTCTATTTTTGATGTATATTATTTAGAATTATTCAATTTATCTCTAGGAATGATGGAGAAAACCAGCTAAAATAAAATATAAAAAAATGAAATATATATAAAAATATTTGTCGGCTTCGAGCCTCGAACTGAAGACCTGCAAAACTAAGCACTACACTCTGCCGATCAAGCCACCAAGCCTCGTAACCTGAGAGCTTCTGAAGGGTCTAAGAGTCTCATTACGACTTTAAAGTAAAATTTTAAATACGGTGTCAATCTATTCCAAAAGTACAATGCTAAGAATACGAATGAATTCTGCGCATGTGCGGGAATTTGAACTCGTAAAATTTCGAATAAATATAGAAATATTTTGATATTAAATTCTATTTTTGATGTATATAATTTAAAATTATTCAATTTATCTCTAGGAATGATGGAGAAAACCAGCTAAAATAAAATATAAAAAAATGAAAATATATAAAAATATTTGTCGGCTTCGAGCCTCGAACTGAAGACCTGCAAAACTAAGCACTACACTCTGCCGATCAAGCCACCAAACCTCGTAACCTAAGAGCTTCTGAAGGGTCTAAGAGTCTCATTATGACTTTAAAGTAAAATTTTAAATACGGTGTCAATCTATTCCAAAAGTAGAATGCTAAGAATACGAATGAATTCTGCGTATGTGCGGGAACTTGATCTCGTAAAATTTCGAATAAATATAGAAATATTTTGATATTAAATTCTATTTTTGATGTATATTATTTAGAATTATTCAATTTATCTCTAGGAATGATGGAGAAAACCAGCTAAAATAAAATATAAAAAAATGAAAAATATATAAAAATATTTGTCGGCTTCGAGCCTCGAACTGAAGACCTGCAAAACTAAGCACTACACTCTGTCGATCAAGCCACCAAGCCTCGTACCCTGAGAGCTTCTGAAGGGTCTAAGAGTCTCATTACGACTTTAAAGTAAAATTTTAAATACGGTGTCAATCTATTCCAAAAGTACAATGCTAAGAATACGAATGAATTCTGCGCAAGTGCGGGAATTTGAACTCGTAAAATTTCGAATAAATATAGAAATATTTTGATATTAAATTCTATTTTTGATGTATATAATTTAGAATTATTCAATTTATTTCTATGAATGATGGAGAAAACCAGCTAAAATATAATATAAAAAAATGAAAAATATATAAAAATATTTGTTGGCTTCGAGCCTCGAACTGACCTGCAAAACTAAGCACTACACTCTGCCGATCAAGCCACCAAGCCTCGTAACCTGAGAGCTTCTGAAGGGTCTAAGAGTCTCATTACGACTTTAAAGTAAAATTTTAAATACGGTGTCAATCTATTCCAAAAGTACAATGCTAAGAATACGAATGAATTCTGCGCATGTGCGGGAATTTAAACTCGTAAAATTTCGAATAAATATAGAAATATTTTGATATTAAATTCTATTTTTGATGTATATAATTTAGAATTATTCAATTTATCTCTAGGAATGATG
This sequence comes from Argiope bruennichi, assembly GCF_947563725.1. Lineage (NCBI taxonomy): Eukaryota > Metazoa > Arthropoda > Arachnida > Araneae > Araneidae > Argiope > Argiope bruennichi. The sequence continues at coordinate 52,640,346 of NC_079152.1, forward strand.
GAGAAAACCAGCTAAAATAAAATATAAAAAAATGAAAATATATAAAAATATTTGTCGGCTTCGAGCCTCGAACTGAAGACCTGCAAAACTAAGCACTACACTCTGCCGATCAAGCCACCAAACCTCGTAACCTAAGAGCTTCTGAAGGGTCTAAGAGTCTCATTACGACTTTAAAGTAAAATTTTAAATACGGTGTCAATCTATTCCAAAAGTACAATGCTAAGAATACGAATGAATTCTGCGCAAGTGCGGGAATTTGAACTCGTAAAATTTCGAATAAATATAGAAATATTTTGATATTAAATTCTATTTTTGATGTATATAATTTAGAATTATTCAATTTATCTCTATGAATGATGGAGAAAACCAGCTAAAATAAAATATAAAAAAATGAAAAATATATAAAAATATTTGTCGGCTTCGAGCCTCGAACTGAAGACCTGCAAAACTAAGCACTACACTCTGCCGATCAAGCCACCAAGCCTCGTAACCTGAGAGCTTCGGAAGGGTCTAAGAGTCTCATTATGACTTTAAAGTAAAATTTTAAATACGGTGTCAATCTATTCCAAAAGTACAATGCTAAGAATACGAATGAATTCTGCGCATGTGCGGGAACTTGAACTCGTAAAATTTCGAATAAATATAGAAATATTTTGATATTAAATTCTATTTTTGATGTATATTACTTAGAATTATTCAATTTATCTCTAGAAATGATGGAGAAAACCAGCTAAAATAAAATATAAAAAAATGAAAAATATATAAGAATATTTGTCGGCTTCGAGCCTCGAACTGAAGACCTGCAAAACTAAGCACTACACTCTGCCGATCAAGCCACCAAGCCTCGTAACCTGAGAGCTTCTGAAGGGTCTAAGAGTCTCATTACGACTTTAAAGTAAAATTTTAAATACGGTGTCAATCTATTCCAAAAGTACAATGCTAAGAATACGAATGAATTCTGCGCAAGTGCGGGAATTTGAACTCGTAAAATTTCGAATAAATATAGAAATATTTTGATATTAAATTCTATTTTTGATGTATATAATTTAGAATTATTCATTTTATTTCTATGAATGATGGAGAAAACCAGCTAAAATATAATATAAAAAAATGAAAAATATATAAAAATATTTGTTGGCTTCGAGCCTCGAACTGAAGACCTGCAAAACTAAGCACAACACTCTGCCGATCAAGCCACCAAACCTCGTAACCTAAGAGCTTCTGAAGGGTCTAAGAGTCTCATTACGACTTTAAAGTAAAATTTTAAATACGGTGTCAATCTATTCCAAAAGTACAATGCTAAGAATACGAATGAATTCTGCGCAAGTGCGGGAATTTGAACTCGTAAAATTTCGAATAAATATAGAAATATTTTGATATTAAATTCTATTTTTGATGTATATTATTTGGAATTATTCAATTTATCTCTAGGAATGATGGAGAAAACCAGCTAAAATAAAATATAAAAAAATGAAAAATATATAAAAATATTGGTCGGCTTCGAGCCTCGATCTGAAGACCTGCAAAACTAAGCACTACACTCTGCCGATCAAGCCACCAAGCCTCGTAACCTGAGAGCTTCTGAAGGGTCTAAGAGTCTCATTACGACTTTAAAGTAAAATTTTAAATACGGTGTCAATCTATTCCAAAAGTACAATGCTAAGAATACGAATGAATTCTGCGCATGTGCGGGAATTTGAACTCGTAAAATTTCGAATAAATATAGAAATATTTTGATATTAAATTCTATTTTTGATGTATATAATTTAGAATTATTCAATTTATCTCTAGGAATGATGGAGAAAACCAGCTAAAATAAAATATAAAAAAATGAAAATATATAAAAATATTTGTCGGCTTCGAGCCTCGAACTGAAATCCTGCAAAACTAAGCACTACACTCTGCCGATCAAGCCACCAAGCCTCGTAACCTGAGAGCTTCTGAAGGGTCTAAGAGTCTCATTACGACTTTAAAGTAAAATTTTAAATACGGTGTCAATCTATTCCAAAAGTACAATGCTAAGAATACGAATGAATTCTGCGCAAGTGCGGGAATTTGAACTCGTAAAATTTCGAATAAATATAGAAATATTTTGATATTAAATTCTATTTTTGATGTATATAATTTAGAATCATTCAATTTATCTCTAGGAATGATGGAGAAAACCAGCTAAAATATAATATAAAAAAATGAAAAATATATAAAAATATTTGTCGGCTTCGAGCCTCGAACTGAAGACCTGCAAAACTAAGCACTACACTCTGCCGATCAAGCCACGAAGCCTCGTAACCTGAGAGCTTCTGAAGGGTCTAAGAGTCTCATTACGACTTTAAAGTAAAATTTTAAATACGGTGTCAATCTATTCCAAAAGTACAATGCTAAGAATACGAATGAATTCTGCGCATGTGCTGGAACTTGAACTCGTAAAATTTCGAATAAATATAGAAATATTTTGATATTAAATTATATTTTTGATGTATATTATTTGGAATTATTCAATTTATCTCTAGGAATGATGGAGAAAACCAGCTAAAATAAAATATAAAAAAATGAAAAATATATAAAAATATTTGTCGGCTTCGAGCCTCGAACTGAAGACCTGCAAAACTAAGCACTACACTCTGCCGATCAAGCCACGAAGCCTCGTAACCTGAGAGCTTCTGAAGGGTCTAAGAGTCTCATTACGACTTTAAAGTAAAATTTTAAATACGGTGTCAATCTATTCCAAAAGTACAATGCTAAGAATACGAATGAATTCTGCGCATGTGCGGGAATTTGAACTCGTAAAATTTCGAATAAATATAGAAATATTTTGATATTAAATTCTATTTTTGATGTATATAATTTAGAATTATTCAATTTATCTCTAGGAATGATGGAGAAAACCAGCTAAAATAAAATATAAAAAAATGAAAATATATAAAAATATTTGTCGGCTTCGAGCCTCGAACTGAAATCCTGCAAAACTAAGCACTACACTCTGCCGATCAAGCCACCAAGCCTCGTAACCTGAGAGCTTCTGAAGGGTCTAAGAGTCTCATTACGACTTTAAAGTAAAATTTTAAATACGGTGTCAATCTATTCCAAAAGTACAATGCTAAGAATACGAATGAATTCTGCGCAAGTGCGGGAATTTGAACTCGTAAAATTTCGAATAAATATAGAAATATTTTGATATTAAATTCTATTTTTGATGTATATAATTTAGAATCATTCAATTTATCTCTAGGAATGATGGAGAAAACCAGCTAAAATATAATATAAAAAAATGAAAAATATATAAAAATATTTGTTGGCTTCGAGCCTCGAACTGACCTGCAAAACTAAGCACTACACTCTGCCGATCAAGCCACCAAGCCTCGTAACCTGAGAGCTTCGGAAGGGTCTAAGAGTCTCATTATGACTTTAAAGTAAAATTTTAAACACGGTGTCAATCTATTCCAAAAGTACAATGCTAAGAATACGAATGAATTCTGCGCATGTGCGGGAACTTGAACTCGTAAAATTTCGAATAAATATAGAAATATTTTGATATTAAATTCTATTTTTGATGTATATTATTTAGAATTATTCAATTTATCTCTAGGAATGATGGAGAAAACCAGCTAAAATAAAATATAAAAAAATGAAAAATATATAAAAATATTTGTCGGCTTCGAGCCTCGAACTGAAGACCTGCAAAACTAAGCACTACACTCTGCCGATCAAGCCACCAAGCCTCGTAACCTGAGAGCTTCTGAAGGGTCTAAGAGTCTCATTACGACTTTAAAGTAAAATTTTAAATACGGTGTCAATCTATTCCAAAAGTACAATGCTAAGAATACGAATGAATTCTGCGCATGTGCGGGAATTTAAACTCGTAAAATTTCGAATAAATATAGAAATATTTTGATATTAAATTCTATTTTTGATGTATATAATTTAGAATCATTCAATTTATCTCTAGGAATGATGGAGAAAACCAGCTAAAATAAAATATAAAAAAATGAAAATATATAAAAATATTTGTCGGCTTCGAGCCTCGAACTGAAGACCTGCAAAACTAAGCACTACACTCTGCCGATCAAGCCACCAAGCCTCGTAACCTGAGAGCTTCTGAAGGGTCTAAGAGTCTCATTACGACTTTAAAGTAAAATTTTAAATACGGTGTCAATCTATTCCAAAAGTACAATGCTAAGAATACGAATGAATTCTGCGCATGTGCGGGAACTTGAACTCGTAAAATTTCGAATAAATATAGAAATATTTTGATATTAAATTCTATTTTTGATGTATATTATTTAGAATTATTCAATTTATCTCTAGGAATGATGGAGAAAACCAGCTAAAATGAAATATAAAAAAATGAAAAATATATAAAAATATTTGTCGGCTTCGAGCCTCGAACTGAAGACCTGCAAAACTAAGCACTACACTCTGCCGATCAAGCCACCAAGCCTCGTAACCTGAGAGCTTCTGAAGGGTCTAAGAGTCTCATTACGACTTTAAAGTAAAATTTTAAATACGGTGTCAATCTATTCCAAAAGTACAATGCAAAGAATACGAATGAATTCTGCGCATGTGCGGGAATTTGAACTCGTAAAATTTCGAATAAATATAGAAATATTTTGATATTAAATTCTATTTTTGATGTATATAATTTAGAATTATTCAATTTATCTCTAGGAATGATGGAGAAAACCAGCTAAAATAAAATATAAAAAAATGAAAATATATAAAAATATTTGTCGGCTTCGAGCCTCGAACTGAAGACCTGCAAAACTAAGCACTACACTCTGCCGATCAAGCCACCAAACCTCGTAACCTAAGAGCTTCTGAAGGGTCTAAGAGTCTCATTACGACTTTAAAGTAAAATTTTAAATACGGTGTCAATCTATTCCAAAAGTACAATGCTAAGAATACGAATGAATTCTGCGCAAGTGCGGGAATTTGAACTCGTAAAATTTCGAATAAATATAGAAATATTTTGATATTAAATTCTATTTTTGATGTATATAATTTAGAATTATTCAATTTATCTCTATGAATGATGGAGAAAACCAGCTAAAATAAAATATAAAAAAATGAAAAATATATAAAAATATTTGTTGGCTTCGAGCCTCGAACTGAAGACCTGCAAAACTAAGCACTACACTCTGCCGATCAAGCCACCAAGCCTCGTAACCTGAGAGCTTCTGAAGGGTCTAAGAGTCTCATTATGACTTTAAAGTAAAATTTTAAATACGGTGTCAATCTATTCCAAAAGTACAATGCTAAGAATACGAATGAATTCTGCGCATGTGCGGGAACTTGAACTCGTAAAATTTCGAATAAATATAGAAATATTTTGATATTAAATTCTATTTTTGATGTATATTATTTAGAATTATTCAATTTATCTCTAGGAATGATGGAGAAAACCAGCTAAAATAAAATATAAAAAATTGAAAATATATAAAAATATTTGTCGGCTTCGAGCCTCGAACTGAAGACCTGCAAAACTAAGCACTACACTCTGCCGATCAAGCCACCAAGCCTCGTAACCTGAGAGCTTCTGAAGGGTCTAAGAGTCTCATTACGACTTTAAAGTAAAATTTTAAATACGGTGTCAATCTATTCCAAAAGTACAATGCTAAGAATACGAATGAATTCTGCGCATGTGCGGGAACTTGAACTCGTAAAATTTCGAATAAATATAGTAATGTTTTGATATTGAATTCTATTTTTTAGGTATATTATTTGGAATTATTCAATTTATCTCTAGGCATGATGGAGAAAACAAGCTAAAATAAAATATAAAAAAATGAAAAATATATAAAAATATTTGTTGGCTTCGAGCCTCGAACTGACCTGCAAAACTAAGCACTACACTCTGCCGATCAAGCCACCAAGCCTCGTAACCTGAGAGCTTCTGAAAGGTCTAAGAATCTCATTACGACTTTAAAGTAAAATTTTAAACACGGTGTCAAACTATTCCAAAAATACAATGCTAAGAATACGAATGAATTCTGCGCATGTGCTGGAACTTGAACTCGTAAAATTTCGAATAAATATAGAAATATTTTGATATTAAATTATATTTTTGATGTATATTATTTGGAATTATTCAATTTATCTCTAGGAATGATGGAGAAAACCAGCTAAAATAAAATATAAAAAAATGAAAAATATATAAAAATATTTGTCGGCTTCGAGCCTCGAACTGAAGACCTGCAAAACTAAGCACTACACTCTGCCGATCAAGCCACGAAGCCTCGTAATCTGAGAGCTTCTGAAGGGTCTAAGAGTCTCATTACGACTTTAAAGTAAAATTTTAAATACGGTGTCAATCTATTCCAAAAGTACAATGCTAAGAATACGAATGAATTCTGCGCAAGTGCGGGAATTTGAACTCGTAAAATTTCGAATAAATATAGAAATATTTTGATATTAAATTCTATTTTTGATGTATATAATTTAGAATTATTCAATTTATCTCTATGAATGATGGAGAAAACCAGCTAAAATAAAATATAAAAAAATGAAAAATATATAAAAATATTTGTTGGCTTCGAGCCTCGAACTGAAGACCTGCAAAACTAAGCACTACACTCTGCCGATCAAGCCACCAAGCCTCGTAACCTGAGAGCTTCTGAAGGGTCTAAGAGTCTCATTATGACTTTAAAGTAAAATTTTAAATACGGTGTCAATCTATTCCAAAAGTACAATGCTAAGAATACGAATGAATTCTGCGCATGTGCGGGAACTTGAACTCGTAAAATTTCGAATAAATATAGAAATATTTTGATATTAAATTCTATTTTTGATGTATATTATTTAGAATTATTCAATTTATCTCTAGGAATGATGGAGAAAACCAGCTAAAATAAAATATAAAAAAATGAAAAATATATAAAAATATTTGTCGGCTTCGAGCCTCGAACTGAAGACCTGCAAAACTAAACACTACACTCTGCCGATCAAGCCACCAAGCCTCGTAACCTGAGAGCTTCTTAAGGGTCTAAGAGTCTCATTACGACTTTAAAGTAAAATTTTAAATACGGTGTCAATCTATTCCAAAAGTACAATGCTAAGAATACGAATGAATTCTGCGCATGTGCGGGAATTTGAACTCGTAAAATTTCGAATAAATATAGAAATATTTTGATATTAAATTCTATTTTTGATGTATATAATTTAGAATTATTCAATTTATCTCTAGGAATGATGGAGAAAACCAGCTAAAATAAAATATAAAAAAATGAAAATATATAAAAATATTTGTCGGCTTCGAGCCTCGAACTGAAGACCTGCAAAACTAAGCACTACACTCTGCCGATCAAGCCACCAAGCCTCGTAACCTGAGAGCTTCTGAAGGGTCTAAGAGTCTCATTACGACTTTAAAGTAAAATTTTAAATACGGTGTCAATCTATTCCAAAAGTACAATGCTAAGAATACGAATGAATTCTGCGCATGTGCGGGAACTTGAACTCGTAAAATTTCGAATAAATATAGTAATGTTTTGATATTGAATTCTATTTTTTAGGTATATTATTTGGAATTATTCAATTTATCTCTAGGCATGATGGAGAAAACAAGCTAAAATAAAATATAAAAAAATGAAAAATATATAAAAATATTTGTTGGCTTCGAGCCTCGAACTGACCTGCAAAACTAAGCACTACACTCTGCCGATCAAGCCACCAAGCCTCTTAACCTGAGAGCTTCTGAAAGGTCTAAGAATCTCATTACGACTTTAAAGTAAAATTTTAAACACGGTGTCAAACTATTCCAAAAATACAATGCTAAGAATACGAATGAATTCTGCGCATGTGCTGGAACTTGAACTCGTAAAATTTCGAATAAATATAGAAATATTTTGATATTAAATTATATTTTTGATGTATATTATTTGGAATTATTCAATTTATCTCTAGGAATGATGGAGAAAACCAGCTAAAATAAAATATAAAAAAATGAAAAATATATAAAAATATTTGTCGGCTTCGAGCCTCGAACTGAAGACCTGCAAAACTAAGCACTACACTCTGCCGATCAAGCCACGAAGCCTCGTAATCTGAGAGCTTCTGAAGGGTCTAAGAGTCTCATTACGACTTTAAAGTAAAATTTTAAATACGGTGTCAATCTATTCCAAAAGTACAATGCTAAGAATACGAATGAATTCTGCGCAAGTGCGGGAATTTGAACTCGTAAAATTTCGAATAAATATAGAAATATTTTGATATTAAATTCTATTTTTGATGTATATAATTTAGAATTATTCAATTTATCTCTATGAATGATGGAGAAAACCAGCTAAAATAAAATATAAAAAAATGAAAAATATATAAAAATATTTGTTGGCTTCGAGCCTCGAACTGAAGACCTTCAAAACTAAGCACTACACTCTGCCGATCAAGCCACCAAGCCTCGTAACCTGAGAGCTTCTGAAGGGTCTAAGAGTCTCATTATTACTTTAAAGTAAAATTTTAAATACGGTGTCAATCTATTCCAAAAGTACAATGCTAAGAATACGAATGAATTCTGCGCATGTGCGGGAACTTGAACTCGTAAAATTTCGAATAAATATAGAAATATTTTGATATTAAATTCTATTTTTGATGTATATTATTTAGAATTATTCAATTTATCTCTAGGAATGATGGAGAAAACCAGCTAAAATAAAATATAAAAAAATGAAAAATATATAAAAATATTTGTCGGCTTCGAGCCTCGAACTGAAGACCTGCAAAACTAAGCACTACACTCTGCCGATCAAGCCACCAAGCCTCGTAACCTGAGAGCTTCTTAAGGGTCTGAGAGTCTCATTACGACTTTAAAGTAAAATTTTAAATACGGTGTCAATCTATTCCAAAAGTACAATGCTAAGAATACGAATGAATTCTGCGCATGTGCGGGAATTTGAACTCGTAAAATTTCGAATAAATATAGAAATATTTTGATATTAAATTCTATTTTTGACGTATATAATTTAGAATTATTCAATTTATCTCTAGGAATGATGGAGAAAACCAGCTAAAATAAAATATAAAAAAATGAAAATATATAAAAATATTTGTCGGCTTCGAGCCTCGAACTGAAGACCTGCAAAACTAAGCACTACACTCTGTCGATCAAGCCACCAAGCCTCGTAACCTGAGAGCTTCTGAAGGGTCTAAGAGTCTCATTACGACTTTAAAGTAAAATTTTAAATACGGTGTCAATCTATTCCAAAAGTACAATGCTAAGAATACGAATGAATTCTGCGCATGTGCGGGAACTTGAACTCGTAAAATTTCGAATAAATATAGTAATGTTTTGATATTGAATTCTATTTTTTAGGTATATTATTTGGAATTATTCAATTTATCTCTAGGCATGATGGAGAAAACAAGCTAAAATAAAATATAAAAAAATGAAAAATATATAAAAATATTTGTTGGCTTCGAGCCTCGAACTGACCTGCAAAACTAAGCACTACACTCTGCCGATCAAGCCACCAAGCCTCGTAACCTGAGAGCTTCTGAAAGGTCTAAGAATCTCATTACGACTTTAAAGTAAAATTTTAAATACGGTGTCAATCTATTCCAAAAGTACAATGCTAAGAATACGAATGAATTCTGCGCACGTGCGGGAATTTGAACTCGTAAAATTTCGAATAAATATAGAAATATTTTGATATTAAATTCTATTTTTGATGTATATAATTTAGAATTATTCAATTTATCTCTAGGAATGATGGAGAAAACCAGCTAAAATAAAATATAAAAAAATGAAAATATATAAAAATATTTGTCGGCTTCGAGCCTCGAACTGAAGACCTGCAAAACTAAGCACTACACTCTGCCGATCAAGCCACCAAGCCTCGTAACCTGAGAGCTTCTGAAGGGTCTAAGAGTCTCATTACGACTTTAAAGTAAAATTTTAAATACGGTGTCAATCTATTCCAAAAGTACAATGCTAAGAATACGAATGAATTCTGCGCATGTGCGGGAATTTGAACTCGTAAAATTTCGAATAAATATAGAAATATTTTGATATTAAATTCTATTTTTGATGTATATAATTTAGAATTATTCAATTTATCTCTAGGAATGATGGAGAAAACCAGCTAAAATAAAATATAAAAAAATGAAAATATATAAAAATATTTGTCGGCTTCGAGCCTCGAACTGAAGACCTGCAAAACTAAGCACTACACTCTGCCGATCAAGCCACCAAGCCTCGTAACGTAAGAGCTTCTGAAGGGTCTAAGAGTCTCATTACGACTTTAAAGTAAAATTTTAAATACGGTGTCAATCTATTCCAAAAGTACAATGCTAAGAATACGAATGAATTCTGCGCATGTGCGGGAATTTGAACTCGTAAAATTTCGAATAAATATAGAAATATTTTGATATTAAATTCTATTTTTGATGTATATAATTTAGAATTATTCAATTTATCTCTACGAATGATGGAGAAAAATAGCTAATATAAAATATAAAAAAATGAAAAATATATAAAAATATTTGTTGGCTTCGAGCCTCGAACTGAAGACCTGCAAAACTAAGCACTACACTATGCCGATCAAGCCACCAAGCGTCGTAACCTGAGAGCGTTTGAAGGGTCTAAGAGTCTCATTATGACTTTAAAGTAAAATTTTAAATACGGTGTCAATCTATTCCAAAAGTACAATGCTAAGAATACGAATGAATTCTGCGCATGTGCGGGAACTTGAACTTGTAAAATTTCGAATAAATGTAGATATATTTTGATATTAAATTCTATTTTTGATGTATATTATTTGGAATTATTCAATTTATCTCTACGAATGATGGAGAAAACCAGCTAAAATAAAATATAAAAAAATGAAAAATATATAAAAATATTTGTCGGCTTCGAGCCTCGAACTGAAGACCTGCAAAACTTAGCACTACACTCTGCCGATCAAGCCACCAAGCCTCGTAACCTGAGAGCTTCTGAAGGGTCTAAGAGTCTCATTACGACTTTAAAGTAAAATTTTAAATACGGTGTCAATCTATTCCAAAAGTACAATGCTAAGAATACGAATGAATTCTGCGCATGTGCGGGAACTTGAACTCGTAAAATTTCGAATAAATATAGTAATGTTTTGATATTGAATTCTATTTTTTAGGTATATTATTTGGAATTATTCAATTTATCTCTAGGCATGATGGAGAAAACCAGCTAAAATAAAATATAAAAAAATGAAAAATATATAAAAATATTTGTTGGCTTCGAGCCTCGAACTGACCTGCAAAACTAAACACTACACTCTGCCGATCAAGCCACCAAGCCTCGTAACCTGAGAGCTTCTGAAGGGTCTAAGAATCTCATTACGACTTTAAAGTAAAATTTTAAACACGGTGTCAATCTATTCCAAAAATACAATGCTAAGAATACGAATGAATTCTGCGCATGTGCGGGAACTTGAACTCGTAAAATTTCGAATAAATATAGATATATTTTGATATTAAATTCTATTTTTGATGTATATTATTTGGAATTATTCAATTTATCTCTAGGAATGATGGAGAAAACCAGCTAAAATAAAATATAAAAAAATGAAAAATATATAAAAATATTTGTCGGCTTCGAGCCTCGAACTGAAGACCTGAAAAACTAATCACTACACTCTGCCGATCAAGCCACCAAACCTCGTAACCTGAGAGCTTCGGAAGGGTCTAAGAGTCTCATTATGACTTTAAAGTAAAATTTTAAATACGGTGTCAATCTATTTCAAAAGTACAATGCTAAGAATACGAATGAATTCTGCGCATGTGCGGGAACTTGAACTCGTAAAATTTCGAATAAGTATAGAAATATTTTGATATTAAATTCTATTTTTGATGTATATTATTTGGAATTATTCAATTTATCTCTAGGAATGATTGAGAAAGACAGCTAAAATAAAATATAAAAAAATGAAAAATATATAAAAATATTTATCGGCTTCGAGCCTCGAACTGAAGACCTGCAAAACTAAGCACTACACTCTGCCGATCAAGCCACCAAGCCTCGTAACCTGAGAGCTTCTGAAGGGTCTAAGAGTCTCATTACGACTTTAAAGTAAAATTTTAAACACGGTGTCAATCTATTCCAAAAGTACAATGCTAAGAATACGAATGAATTCTGCGCATGTGCTGGAACTTGAACTCGTAAAATTTCGAATAAATATAGAAATATTTTGATATTAAATTATATTTTTGATGTATATTATTTGGAATTATTCAATTTATCTCTAGGAATGATGGAGAAAACCAGCTAAAATAAAATATAAAAAAATGAAAAATATATAAAAATATTTGTCGGCTTCGAGCCTCGAACTGAAGACCTGCAAAACTAAGCACTACACTCTGCCGATCAAGCCACGAAGCCTCGTAACCTGAGAGCTTCTGAAGGGTCTAAGAGTCTCATTACGACTTTAAAGTAAAATTTTAAATACGGTGTCAATCTATTCCAAAAGTACAATGCTAAGAATACGAATGAATTCTGCGCATGTGCGGGAATTTGAACTCGTAAAATTTCGAATAAATATAGAAATATTTTGATATTAAATTCTATTTTTGATGTATATAATTTAGAATTATTCAATTTATCTCTAGGAATGATGGAGAAAACCAGCTAAAATAAAATATAAAAAAATGAAAATATATAAAAATATTTGTCGGCTTCGAGCCTCGAACTGAAATCCTGCAAAACTAAGCACTACACTCTGCCGATCAAGCCACCAAGCCTCGTAACCTGAGAGCTTCTGAAGGGTCTAAGAGTCTCATTACGACTTTAAAGTAAAATTTTAAATACGGTGTCAATCTATTCCAAAAGTACAATGCTAAGAATACGAATGAATTCTGCGCATGTGCGGGAACTTGAACTCGTAAAATTTCGAATAAATATAGTAATGTTTTGATATTGAATTCTATTTTTTAGGTATATTATTTGGAATTATTCAATTTATCTCTAGGCATGATGGAGAAAACAAGCTAAAATAAAATATAAAAAAATGAAAAATATATAAAAATATTTGTTGGCTTCGAGCCTCGAACTGACCTGCAAAACTAAGCACTACACTCTGCCGATCAAGCCACCAAGCCTCGTAACCTGAGAGCTTCTGAAGGGTCTAAGAGTCTCATTACGACTTTAAAGTAAAATTTTAAACACGGTGTCAATCTATTCCAAAAGTACAATGCTAAGAATACGAATGAATTCTGCGCATGTGCTGGAACTTGAACTCGTAAAATTTCGAATAAATATAGAAATATTTTGATATTAAATTATATTTTTGATGTATATTATTTAGAATTATTCAATTTATCTCTAGGAATGATGGAGAAAACCAGCTAAAATAAAATATAAAAAAATGAAAAATATATAAAAATATTTGTCGGCTTCGAGCCTCGAACTGAAGACCTGCAAAACTAAGCACTACACTCTGCCGATCAAGCCACGAAGCCTCGTAACCTGAGAGCTTCTGAAGGGTCTAAGAGTCTCATTACGACTTTAAAGTAAAATTTTAAATACGGTGTCAATCTATTCCAAAAGTACAATGCTAAGAATACGAATGAATTCTGCGCATGTGCGGGAATTTGAACTCGTAAAATTTCGAATAAATATAGAAATATTTTGATATTAAATTCTATTTTTGATGTATATAATTTAGAATTATTCAATTTATCTCTAGGAATGATGGAGAAAACCAGCTAAAATAAAATATAAAAAAATGAAAATATATAAAAATATTTGTCGGCTTCGAGCCTCGAACTGAAATCCTGCAAAACTAAGCACTACACTCTGCCGATCAAGCCACCAAGCCTCGTAACCTGAGAGCTTCTGAAGGGTCTAAGAGTCTCATTACGACTTTAAAGTAAAATTTTAAATACGGTGTCAATCTATTCCAAAAGTACAATGCTAAGAATACGAATGAATTCTGCGCATGTGCGGGAACTTGAACTCGTAAAATTTCGAATAAATATAGTAATGTTTTGATATTGAATTCTATTTTTTAGGTATATTATTTGGAATTATTCAATTTATCTCTAGGCATGATGGAGAAAACAAGCTAAAATAAAATATATAAAAATATTTGTTGGCTTCGAGCCTCGAACTGACCTGCAAAACTAAGCACTACACTCTGCCGATCAAGCCACCAAGCCTCGTAACCTGAGAGCTTCTGAAAGGTCTAAGAATCTCATTACGACTTTAAAGTAAAATTTTAAACACGGTGTCAAACTATTCCAAAAATACAATGCTAAGAATACGAATGAATTCTGCGCATGTGCTGGAACTTGAACTCGTAAAATTTCGAATAAATATAGAAATATTTTGATATTAAATTATATTTTTGATGTATATTATTTGGAGTTATTCAATTTATCTCTAGGAATGATGGAGAAAACCAGCTAAAATAAAATATAAAAAAATGAAAAATATATAAAAATATTTGTCGGCTTCGAGCCTCGAACTGAAGACCTGCAAAACTAAGCACTACACTCTGCCGATCAAGCCACGAAGCCTCGTAATCTGAGAGCTTCTGAAGGGTCTAAGAGTCTCATTACGACTTTAAAGTAAAATTTTAAATACGGTGTCAATCTATTCCAAAAGTACAATGCTAAGAATACGAATGAATTCTGCGCATGTGCGGGAATTTGAACTCGTAAAATTTCGAATAAATATAGAAATATTTTGATATTAAATTCTATTTTTGATGTATATAATTTAGAATTATTCAATTTATCTCTAGGAATGATGGAGAAAACCAGCTAAAATAAAATATAAAAAAATGAAAATATATAAAAATATTTGTCGGCTTCGAGCCTCGAACTGAAATCCTGCAAAACTAAGCACTACACTCTGCCGATCAAGCCACCAAGCCTCGCAACCTGAGAGCTTCTGAAGGGTCTAAGAGTCTCATTACGACTTTAAAGTAAAATTTTAAATACGGTGTCAATCTATTCCAAAAGTACAATGCTAAGAATACGAATGAATTCTGCGCATGTGCGGGAACTTGAACTCGTAAAATTTCGAATAAATATAGTAATGTTTTGATATTGAATTCTATTTTTTAGGTATATTATTTGGAATTATTCAATTTATCTCTAGGCATGATGGAGAAAACAAGCTAAAATAAAATATAAAAAAATGAAAAATATATAAAAATATTTGTTGGCTTCGAGCCTCGAACTGACCTGCAAAACTAAGCACTACACTCTGCCGATCAAGCCACCAAGCCTCGTAACCTGAGAGCTTCTGAAGGGTCTAAGAGTCTCATTACGACTTTAAAGTAAAATTTTAAACACGGTGTCAATCTATTCCAAAAGTACAATGCTAAGAATACGAATGAATTCTGCGCATGTGCTGGAACTTGAACTCGTAAAATTTCGAATAAATATAGAAATATTTTGATATTAAATTATATTTTTGATGTATATTATTTGGAATTATACAATTTATCTCTAGGAATGATGGAGAAAACCAGCTAAAATAAAATATAAAAAAATGAAAAATATATAAAAATATTTGTCGGCTTCGAGCCTCGAACTGAAGACCTGCAAAACTAAGCACTACACTCTGCCGATCAAGCCACGAAGCCTCGTAACCTGAGAGCTTCTGAAGGGTCTAAGAGTCTCATTACGACTTTAAAGTAAAATTTTAAATACGGTGTCAATCTATTCCAAAAGTACAATGCTAAGAATACGAATGAATTCTGCGCATGTGCGGGAATTTGAACTCGTAAAATTTCGAATAAATATAGAAATATTTTGATATTAAATTCTATTTTTGATGTATATAATTTAGAATTATTCAATTTATCTCTAGGAATGATGGAGAAAACCAGCTAAAATAAAATATAAAAAAATGAAAATATATAAAAATATTTGTCGGCTTCGAGCCTCGAACTGAAATCCTGCAAAACTAAGCACTACACTCTGCCGATCAAGCCACCAAGCCTCGTAACCTGAGAGCTTCTGAAGGGTCTAAGAGTCTCATTACGACTTTAAAGTAAAATTTTAAATACGGTGTCAATCTATTCCAAAAGTACAATGCTAAGAATACGAATGAATTCTGCGCATGTGCGGGAACTTGAACTCGTAAAATTTCGAATAAATATAGTAATGTTTTGATATTGAATTCTATTTTTTAGGTATATTATTTGGAATTATTCAATTTATCTCTAGGCATGATGGAGAAAACAAGCTAAAATAAAATATAAAAAAATGAAAAATATATAAAAATATTTGTTGGCTTCGAGCCTCGAACTGACCTGCAAAACTAAGCATTACACTCTGCCGATCCAGCCACCAAGCCTCGTAACCTGAGAGCTTCTGAAAGGTCTAAGAATCTCATTACGACTTTAAAGTAAAATTTTAAACACGGTGTCAAACTATTCCAAAAATACAATGCTAAGAATACGAATGAATTCTGCGCATGTGCTGGAACTTGAACTCGTAAAATTTCGAATAAATATAGAAATATTTTGATATTAAATTATATTTTTGATGTATATTATTTGGAGTTATTCAATTTATCTCTAGGAATGATGGAGAAAACCAGCTAAAATAAAATATAAAAAAATGAAAAATATATAAAAATATTTGTCGGCTTCGAGCCTCGAACTGAAGACCTGCAAAACTAAGCACTACACTCTGCCGATCAAGCCACGAAGCCTCGTAATCTGAGAGCTTCTGAAGGGTCTAAGAGTCTCATTACGACTTTAAAGTAAAATTTTAAATTCGGTGTCAATCTATTCCAAAAGTACAATGCTAAGAATACGAATGAATTCTGCGCATGTGCGGGAATTTGAACTCGTAAAATTTCGAATAAATATAGAAATATTTTGATATTAAATTCTATTTTTGATGTATATAATTTAGAATTATTCAACTTATCTCTAGGAATGATGGAGAAAACCAGCTAAAATAAAATATAAAAAAATGAAAATATATAAAAATATTTGTCGGCTTCGAGCCTCGAACTGAAGACCTGCAAAACTAAGCACTACACTCTGCCGATCAAGCCACCAAGCCTCGTAACCTGAGAGCTTCTGAAGGGTCTAAGAGTCTCATTACGACTTTAAAGTAAAATTTTAAATACGGTGTCAATCTATTCCAAAAGTACAATGCTAAGAATACGAATGAATTCTGCGCATGTGCGGGAATTTGAACTCGTAAAATTTCGAATAAATATAGAAATATTTTGATATTAAATTCTATTTTTGATGTATATAATTTAGAATTATTCAATTTATCTCTAGGAATGATGGAGAAAACCAGCTAAAATAAAATATAAAAAAATGAAAATATATAAAAATATTTGTCGGCTTCGAGCCTCGAACTGAAGACCTGCAAAACTAAGCACTACACTCTGCCGATCAAGCCACCAAGCCTCGTAACGTAAGAGCTTCTGAAGGGTCTAAGAGTCTCATTACGACTTTAAAGTAAAATTTTAAATACGGTGTCAATCTATTCCAAAAGTACAATGCTAAGAATACGAATGAATTCTGCGCATGTGCGGGAATTTGAACTCGTAAAATTTCGAATAAATATAGAAATATTTTGATATTAAATTCTATTTTTGATGTATATAATTTAGAATTATTCAATTTATCTCTACGAATGATGGAGAAAAATAGCTAATATAAAATATAAAAAAATGAAAAATATATAAAAATATTTGTTGGCTTCGAGCCTCGAACTGAAGACCTGCAAAACTAAGCACTACACTATGCCGATCAAGCCACCAAGCCTCGTAACCTGAGAGCGTTTGAAGGGTCTAAGAGTCTCATTATGACTTTAAAGTAAAATTTTAAATACGGTGTCAATCTATTCCAAAAGTACAATGCTAAGAATACGAATGAATTCTGCGTATGTGCGGGAACTTGAACTTGTAAAATTTCGAATAAATGTAGATATATTTTGATATTAAATTCTATTTTTGATGTATATTTTTTGGAATTATTCAATTTATCTCTACGAATGATGGAGAAAACCAGCTAAAATAAAATATAAAAAAATGAAAAATATATAAAAATATTTGTCGGCTTCGAGCCTCGAACTGAAGACCTGAAAAACTAAGCACAACACTCTGCCGATCAAGCCACCAAGCCTCGTAACCTGAGAGCTTCGGAAGGGTCTAAGAGTCTCATTATGACTTTAAAGTAAAATTTTAAATACGGTGTCAATCTATTCCAAAAGTACAATGCTAAGAATACGAATGAATTCTGCGCATGTGCGGGAACTTGAACTCGTAAAATTTCGAATAAGTATAGAAATATTTTGATATTAAATTCTATTTTTGATGTATATTATTTGGAATTATTCAATTTATCTCTAGGAATGATTGAGAAAGACAGCTAAAATAAAATATAAAAAAATGAAAAATATATAAAAATATTTATCGGCTTCGAGCCTCGAACTGAAGACCTGCAAAACTAAGCACTACACTCTGCCGATCAAGCCACCAAGCCTCGTAACCTGAGAGCTTCTGAAGGGTCTAAGAGTCTCATTACGACTTTAAAGTAAAATTTTAAACACGGTGTCAATCTATTCCAAAAGTACAATGCTAAGAATACGAATGAATTCTGCGCATGTGCTGGAACTTGAACTCGTAAAATTTCGAATAAATATAGAAATATTTTGATATTAAATTATATTTTTGATGTATATTATTTGGAATTATTCAATTTATCTCTAGGAATGATGGAGAAAACCAGCTAAAATAAAATATAAAAAAATGAAAAATATATAAAAATATTTGTCGGCTTCGAGCCTCGAACTGAAGACCTGCAAAACTAAGCACTACACTCTGCCGATCAAGCCACGAAGCCTCGTAACCTGAGAGCTTCTGAAGGGTCTAAGAGTCTCATTACGACTTTAAAGTAAAATTTTAAATACGGTGTCAATCTATTCCAAAAGTACAATGCTAAGAATACGAATGAATTCTGCGCATGTGCGGGAATTTGAACTCGTAAAATTTCGAATAAATATAGAAATATTTTGATATTAAATTCTATTTTTGATGTATATAATTTAGAATTATTCAATTTATCTCTAGGAATGATGGAGAAAACCAGCTAAAATAAAATATAAAAAAATGAAAATATATAAAAATATTTGTCGGCTTCGAGCCTCGAACTGAAATCCTGCAAAACTAAGCACTACACTCTGCCGATCAAGCCACCAAGCCTCGTAACCTGAGAGCTTCTGAAGGGTCTAAGAGTCTTATTACGACTTTAAAGTAAAATTTTAAATACGGTGTCAATCTATTCCAAAAGTACAATGCTAAGAATACGAATGAATTCTGCGCATGTGCGGGAATTTGAACTCGTAAAATTTCGAATAAATATAGAAATATTTTGATATTAAATTCTATTTTTGATGTATATAATTTAGAATTATTTAATTTATCTCTAGGAATGATGGAGAAAACCAGCTAAAATAAAATATAAAAAAATGAAAATATATAAAAATATTTGTCGGCTTCGAGCCTCGAACTGAAGACCTGCAAAACTAAGCACTACACTCTGCCGATCAAGCCACCAAGCCTCGTAACGTAAGAGCTTCTGAAGGGTCTAAGAGTCTCATTACGACTTTAAAGTAAAATTTTAAATACGGTGTCAATCTATTCCAAAAGTACAATGCTAAGAATACGAATGAATTCTGCGCATGTGCGGGAATTTGAACTCGTAAAATTTCGAATAAATATAGAAATATTTTGATATTAAATTCTATTTTTGATGTATATAATTTAGAATTATTCAATTTATCTCTACGAATGATGGAGAAAAATAGCTAATATAAAATATAAAAAAATGAAAAATATATAAAAATATTTGTTGGCTTCGAGCCTCGAACTGAAGACCTGCAAAACTAAGCACTACACTCTGCCGATCAAGCCACCAAGCCTCGTAACCTGAGAGCTTCTGAAGGGTCTAAGAGTCTCATTACGACTTTAAAGTAAAATTTTAAACACGGTGTCAATCTATTCCAAAAGTACAATGCTAAGAATACGAATGAATTCTGCGCATGTGCTGGAACTTGAACTCGTAAAATTTCGAATAAATATAGAAATATTTTGATATTAAATTATATTTTTGATGTATATTATTTGGAATTATTCAATTTATCTCTAGGAATGATGGAGAAAACCAGCTAAAATAAAATATAAAAAAATGAAAAATATATAAAAATATTTGTCGGCTTCGAGCCTCGAACTGAAGACCTGCAAAACTAAGCACTACACTCTGCCGATCAAGCCACGAAGCCTCGTAACCTGAGAGCTTCTGAAGGGTCTAAGAGTCTCATTACGACTTTAAAGTAAAATTTTAAATACGGTGTCAATCTATTCCAAAAGTACAATGCTAAGAATACGAATGAATTCTGCGCATGTGCGGGAATTTGAACTCGTAAAATTTCGAATAAATATAGAAATATTTTGATATTAAATTCTATTTTTGATGTATATAATTTAGAATTATTCAATTTATCTCTAGGAATGATGGAGAAAACCAGCTAAAATAAAATATAAAAAAATGAAAATATATAAAAATATTTGTCGGCTTCGAGCCTCGAACTGAAATCCTGCAAAACTAAGCACTACACTCTGCCGATCAAGCCACCAAGCCTCGTAACCTGAGAGCTTCTGAAGGGTCTAAGAGTCTTATTACGACTTTAAAGTAAAATTTTAAATACGGTGTCAATCTATTCCAAAAGTACAATGCTAAGAATACGAATGAATTCTGCGCATGTGCGGGAATTTGAACTCGTAAAATTTCGAATAAATATAGAAATATTTTGATATTAAATTCTATTTTTGATGTATATAATTTAGAATTATTTAATTTATCTCTAGGAATGATGGAGAAAACCAGCTAAAATAAAATATAAAAAAATGAAAATATATAAAAATATTTGTCGGCTTCGAGCCTCGAACTGAAGACCTGCAAAACTAAGCACTACACTCTGCCGATCAAGCCACCAAGCCTCGTAACGTAAGAGCTTCTGAAGGGTCTAAGAGTCTCATTACGACTTTAAAGTAAAATTTTAAATACGGTGTCAATCTATTCCAAAAGTACAATGCTAAGAATACGAATGAATTCTGCGCATGTGCGGGAATTTGAACTCGTAAAATTTCGAATAAATATAGAAATATTTTGATATTAAATTCTATTTTTGATGTATATAATTTAGAATTATTCAATTTATCTCTACGAATGATGGAGAAAAATAGCTAATATAAAATATAAAAAAATGAAAAATATATAAAAATATTTGTTGGCTTCGAGCCTCGAACTGAAGACCTGCAAAACTAAGCACTACACTCTGCCGATCAAGCCACCAAGCCTCGTAACCTGAGAGCTTTTGAAGGGTCTAAGAGTCTCATTATGACTTTAAAGTAAAATTTTAAATACGGTGTCAATCTATTCCAAAAGTACAATGCTAAGAATACGAATGAATTCTGCGCATGTGCGGGAACTTGAACTTGTAAAATTTCGAATAAATGTAGATATATTTTGATATTAAATTCTATTTTTGATGTATATTATTTGGAATTATTCAATTTATCTCTACGAATGATGGAGAAAACCAGCTAAAATAAAATATAAAAAAATGAAAAATATATAAAAATATTTGTCGGCTTCGAGCCTCGAACTGAAGACCTGCAAAACTTAGCACTACACTCTGCCGATCAATCCACCAAGCCTCGTAACCTGAGAGCTTCTGAAGGGTCTAAGAGTCTCATTACGACTTTAAAGTAAAATTTTAAATACGGTGTCAATCTATTCCAAAAGTACAATGCTAAGAATACGAATGAATTCTGCGCATGTGCGGGAACTTGAACTCGTAAAATTTCGAATAAATATAGTAATGTTTTGATATTGAATTCTATTTTTTAGGTATATTATTTGGAATTATTCAATTTATCTCTAGGAATGATGGAGAAAACCAGCTAAAATAAAATATAAAAAAATTAAAAATATATAAAAATATTTGTCGGCTTCGAGCCTCGAACTGAAGACCTGCAAAACTAAGCACTACACTCTGCCGATCAAGCCACCAAGCCTCGTAACCTGAGAGCTTCTGAAGGGTCTAAGAGTCTCATTACGACTTTAAAGTAAAATTTTAAATACGGTGTCAATCTATTCCAAAAGTACAATGCTAAGAATACGAATGAATTCTGCGCATGTGCGGGAACTTGAACTCGTAAAATTTCGAATAAATATAGTAATGTTTTGATATTGAATTCTATTTTTTAGGTATATTATTTGGAATTATTCAATTTATCTCTAGGAATGATGGAGAAAACCAGCTAAAATAAAATATAAAAAAATTAAAAATATATAAAAATATTTGTCGGCTTCGAGCCTCGAACTGAAGACCTGCAAAACTAAGCACTACACTCTGCCGATCAAGCCACCAAGCCTCGTAACCTGAGAGCTTCTGAAGGGTCTAAGAGTCTCATTACGACTTTAAAGTAAAATTTTAAATACGGTGTCAATCTATTCCAAAAGTAGAATGCTAAGAATACGAATGAATTCTGCGCATGTGCGGGAATTTGAACTCGTAAAATTTCGAATAAATATAGAAATATTTTGATATTAAATTCTATTTTTGATGTATATAATTTAGAATTATTCAATTTATCTCTAGGAATGATGGAGAAAACCAGCTAAAATAAAATATAAAAAAATGAAAATATATAAAAATATTTGTTGGCTTCGAGCCTCGAACTGAAGACCTGCAAAACTAAGCACTACACTCTGCCGATCAAGCCACCAAGCCTCGTAACCTAAGAGCTTCTGAAGGGTCTAAGAGTCTCATTACGACTTTAAAGTAAAATTTTAAATACGGTGTCAATCTATTCCAAAAGTACAATGCTAAGAATACGAATGAAATCTTCGCAAGTGCGGGAATTTGAACTCGTAAAATTTCGAATAAATATAGAAATATTTTGATATTAAATTCTATTTTTGATGTATATTATTTAGAATTATTCAATTTATCTCTAGGAATGATGGAGAAAACCAGCTAAAATAAAATATAAAAAAATGAAAAATATATAAAAATATTTGTCGGCTTCGAGCCTCGAACTGAAGACCTGCAAAACTAAGCACTACACTCTGCCGATCAAGCCACCAAGCCTCGTAACCTAAGAGCTTCTAAAGGGTCTAAGAGTCTCATTACGACTTTAAAGTAAAATTTTAAATACGGTGTCAATCTATTCCAAAAGTACAATGCTAAGAATACGAATGAAATCTTCGCAAGTGCGGGAATTTGAACTCGTAAAATTTCGAATAAATATAGAAATATTTTGATATTAAATTCTATTTTTGATGTATATAATTTAGAATTATTCAATTTATTTCTATGAATGATGGAGAAAACCAGCTAAAATATAATATAAAAAATGAAAAATATGTAAAAATATTTGTTGGCTTCGAGCCTCGAACTGACCTGCAAAACTAAGCACTACACTCTGCCGATCAAGCCACCAAGCCTCGTAACCTGAGAACTTCGGAAGGGTCTAAGAGTCTCATTATGACTTTAAAGTAAAATTTTAAATACGGTGTCAATCTATTTCAAAAGTACAATGCTAAGAATACGAATGAATTCTGCGCATGTGCGGGAACTTGAACTCGTAAAATTTCGAATAAATATAGAAATATTTTGATATTAAATTCTATTTTTGATGTATATTATTTAGAATTATTCAATTTATCTCTAGGAATGATGGAGAAAACCAGCTAAAATAAAATATAAAAAAATGAAAAATATATAAAAATATTTGTCGGCTTCGAGCCTCGAACTGAAGACCTGCAAAACTAAGCACTACACTCTGCCGATCAAGCCACCAAGCCTCATAACCTGAGAGCTTCTGAAGGGTCTAAGAGTCTCATTACGACTTTAAAGTAAAATTTTAAATACGGTGTCAATCTATTCCAAAAGTACAATGCTAAGAATACGAATGAATTCTGCGCATGTGCGGGAATTTGAACTCGTAAAATTTCGAATAAATATAGAAATATTTTGATATTAAATTCTATTTTTGATGTATATAATTTAGAATTATTCAATTTATCTCTAGGAATGATGGAGAAAACCAGCTAAAATAAAATATAAAAAAATGAAAATATATAAAAATATTTGTCGGCTTCGAGCCTCGAACTGAAGACCTGCAAAACTAAGCACTACACTCTGCCGATCAAGCCACCAAGCCTCGTAACCTAAGAGCTTCTGAAGGGTCTAAGAGTCTCATTACGACTTTAAAGTAAAATTTTAAATACGGTGTCAATCTATTCCAAAAGTACAATGCTAAGAATACGAATGAATTCTGCGCATGTGCGGGAATTTGAACTCGTAAAATTTCGAATAAGTATAGAAATATTTTGATATTAAATGCTATTTTTGATGTATATAATTTAGAATTATTCAATTTATCTCTAGGAATGATGGAGAAAACCAGCTAAAATAAATTATAAAAAAATGAAAATATATAAAAATATTTGTCGGCTTCGAGCCTCGAACTGAAGACCTGCAAAACTAAGCACTACACTCTGCCGGTCAAGCCACCAAGCCTCGTAACCTGAGAGCTTCTGAAGGGTCTAAGAGTCTCATTACGACTTTAAAGTAAAATTTTAAACACGGTGTCAATCTATTCCAAAAGTACAATGCTAAGAATACGAATGAATTCTGCGCATGTGCGGGAACTTGAACTCGTAAAATTTCGAATAAATATAGATATATTTTGATATTAAATTCTATTTTTGATGTATATTATTTGGAATTATTCAATTTATCTCTAGGAATGATGGAGAAAACCAGCTAAAATAAAATATAAAAAAATGAAAAATATATAAAAATATTTGTCGGCTTCGAGCCTCGAACTGAAGACCTGAAAAACTAAGCACTACACTCTGCCGATCAAGCCACCAAGCCTCGTAACCTGAGAGCTTCGGAAGGGTCTAAGAGTCTCATTATGACTTTAAAGTAAAATTTTAAATACGGTGTCAATCTATTCCAAAAGTACAATGCTAAGAATACGAATGAATTCTGCGCATGTGCGGGAACTTGAACTCGTAAAATTTCGAATAAGTATAGAAATATTTTGATATTAAATTCTATTTTTGATGTATATTATTTGGAATTATTCAATTTATCTCTAGGAATGATTGAGAAAGACAGCTAAAATAAAATATAAAAAAATGAAAAATATATAAAAATATTTATCGGCTTCGAGCCTCGAACTGAAGACCTGCAAAACTAAGCACTACACTCTGCCGATCAAGCCACCAAGCCTCGTAACCTGAGAGCTTCTGAAGGGTCTAAGAGTCTCATTACGACTTTAAAGTAAAATTTTAAATACGGTGTCAATCTATTCCAAAAGTACAATGCTAAGAATACGAATGAATTCTGCGCATGTGCGGGAATTTGAACTCGTAAAATTTCGAATAAATATAGAAATATTTTGATATTAAATTCTATTTTTGATGTATATAATTTAGAATTATTCAATTTATCTCTAGGAATGATGGAGAAAACCAGCTAAAATAAAATATAAAAAAATGAAAATATATAAAAATATTTGTCGGCTTCGAGCCTCGAACTGAAATCCTGCAAAACTAAGCACTACACTCTGCCGATCAAGCCACCAAGCCTCGTAACCTGAGAGCTTCTGAAGGGTCTAAGAGTCTTATTACGACTTTAAAGTAAAATTTTAAATACGGTGTCAATCTATTCCAAAAGTACAATGCTAAGAATACGAATGAATTCTGCGCATGTGCGGGAATTTGAACTCGTAAAATTTCGAATAAATATAGAAATATTTTGATATTAAATTCTATTTTTGATGTATATAATTTAGAATTATTCAATTTATCTCTAGGAATGATGGAGAAAACCAGCTAAAATAAAATATAAAAAAATGAAAATATATAAAAATATTTGTCGGCTTCGAGCCTCGAACTGAAGACCTGCAAAACTAAGCACTACACTCTGCCGATCAAGCCACCAAGCCTCGTAACCTGAGAGCTTCTGAAGGGTCTAAGAGTCTCATTACGACTTTAAAGTAAAATTTTAAATACGGTGTCAATCTATTCCAAAAGTACAATGCTAAGAATACGAATGAATTCTGCGCATGTGCGGGAATTTGAACTCGTAAAATTTCGAATAAATATAGAAATATTTTGATATTAAATTCTATTTTTGATGTATATAATTTAGAATTATTCAATTTATCTCTAGGAATGATGGAGAAAACCAGCTAAAATAAAATATAAAAAAATGAAAATATATAAAAATATTTGTTGGCTTCGAGCCTCGAACTGAAGACCGGCAAAACTAAGCACTACACTCTGCCGATCAAGCCACCAAGCCTCGTAACCTAAGAGCTTCTGAAGGGTCTAAGAGTCTCATTACGACTTTAAAGTAAAATTTTAAATACGGTGTCAATCTATTCCAAAAGTACAATGCTAAGAATACGAATGAAATCTTCGCAAGTGCGGGAATTTGAACTCGTAAAATTTCGAATAAATATAGAAATATTTTGATATTAAATTCTATTTTTGATGTATATTATTTAGAATTATTCAATTTATCTCTAGGAATGATGGAGAAAACCAGCTAAAATAAAATATAAAAAAATGAAAAATATATAAAAATATTTGTCGGCTTCGAGCCTCGAACTGAAGACCTGCAAAACTAAGCACTACACTCTGCCGATCAAGCCACCAAGCCTCATAACCTGAGAGCTTCTGAAGGGTCTAAGAGTCTCATTACGACTTTAAAGTAAAATTTTAAATACGGTGTCAATCTATTCCAAAAGTACAATGCTAAGAATACGAATGAATTCTGCGCATGTGCGGGAATTTGAACTCGTAAAATTTCGAATAAATATAGAAATATTTTGATATTAAATTCTATTTTTGATGTATATAATTTAGAATTATTCAATTTATCTCTAGGAATGATGGAGAAAACCAGCTAAAATAAAATATAAAAAAATGAAAATATATAAAAATATTTGTCGGCTTCGAGCCTCGAACTGAAGACCTGCAAAACTAAGCACTACACTCTGCCGATCAAGCCACCAAGCCTCGTAACCTAAGAGCTTCTGAAGGGTCTAAGAGTCTCATTACGACTTTAAAGTAAAATTTTAAATACGGTGTCAATCTATTCCAAAAGTACAATGCTAAGAATACGAATGAATTCTGCGCATGTGCGGGAATTTGAACTCGTAAAATTTCGAATAAGTATAGAAATATTTTGATATTAAATGCTATTTTTGATGTATATAATTTAGAATTATTCAATTTATCTCTAGGAATGATGGAGAAAACCAGCTAAAATAAATTATAAAAAAATGAAAATATATAAAAATATTTGTCGGCTTCGAGCCTCGAACTGAAGACCTGCAAAACTAAGCACTACACTCTGCCGGTCAAGCCACCAAGCCTCGTAACCTGAGAGCTTCTGAAGGGTCTAAGAGTCTCATTACGACTTTAAAGTAAAATTTTAAACACGGTGTCAATCTATTCCAAAAGTACAATGCTAAGAATACGAATGAATTCTGCGCATGTGCGGGAACTTGAACTCGTAAAATTTCGAATAAATATAGATATATTTTGATATTAAATTCTATTTTTGATGTATATTATTTGGAATTATTCAATTTATCTCTAGGAATGATGGAGAAAACCAGCTAAAATAAAATATAAAAAAATGAAAAATATATAAAAATATTTGTCGGCTTCGAGCCTCGAACTGAAGACCTGAAAAACTAAGCACTACACTCTGCCGATCAAGCCACCAAGCCTCGTAACCTGAGAGCTTCGGAAGGGTCTAAGAGTCTCATTATGACTTTAAAGTAAAATTTTAAATACGGTGTCAATCTATTCCAAAAGTACAATGCTAAGAATACGAATGAATTCTGCGCATGTGCGGGAACTTGAACTCGTAAAATTTCGAATAAGTATAGAAATATTTTGATATTAAATTCTATTTTTGATGTATATTATTTGGAATTATTCAATTTATCTCTAGGAATGATTGAGAAAGACAGCTAAAATAAAATATAAAAAAATGAAAAATATATAAAAATATTTATCGGCTTCGAGCCTCGAACTGAAGACCTGCAAAACTAAGCACTACACTCTGCCGATCAAGCCACCAAGCCTCGTAACCTGAGAGCTTCTGAAGGGTCTAAGAGTCTCATTACGACTTTAAAGTAAAATTTTAAACACGGTGTCAATTTATTCCAAAAGTACAATGCTAAGAATACGAATGAATTCTGCGCATGTGCTGGAACTTGAACTCGTAAAATTTCGAATAAATATAGAAATATTTTGATATTAAATTATATTTTTGATGTATATTATTTGGAATTATTCAATTTATCTCTAGGAATGATGGAGAAAACCAGCTAAAATAAAATATAAAAAAATGAAAAATATATAAAAATATTTGTCGGCTTCGAGCCTCGAACTGAAGACCTGCAAAACTAAGCACTACACTCTGCCGATCAAGCCACGAAGCCTCGTAACCTGAGAGCTTCTGAAGGGTCTAAGAGTCTCATTACGACTTTAAAGTAAAATTTTAAATACGGTGTCAATCTATTCCAAAAGTACAATGCTAAGAATACGAATGAATTCTGCGCATGTGCGGGAATTTGAACTCGTAAAATTTCGAATAAATATAGAAATATTTTGATATTAAATTCTATTTTTGATGTATATAATTTAGAATTATTCAATTTATCTCTAGGAATGATGGAGAAAACCAGCTAAAATAAAATATAAAAAAATGAAAATATATAAAAATATTTGTCGGCTTCGAGCCTCGAACTGAAATCCTGCAAAACTAAGCACTACACTCTGCCGATCAAGCCACCAAGCCTCGTAACCTGAGAGCTTCTGAAGGGTCTAAGAGTCTTATTACGACTTTAAAGTAAAATTTTAAATACGGTGTCAATCTATTCCAAAAGTACAATGCTAAGAATACGAATGAATTCTGCGCATGTGCGGGAATTTGAACTCGTAAAATTTCGAATAAATATAGAAATATTTTGATATTAAATTCTATTTTTGATGTATATAATTTAGAATTATTCAATTTATCTCTAGGAATGATGGAGAAAACCAGCTAAAATAAAATATAAAAAAATGAAAATATATAAAAATATTTGTCGGCTTCGAGCCTCGAACTGAAGACCTGCAAAACTAAGCACTACACTCTGCCGATCAAGCCACCAAGCCTCGTAACCTGAGAGCTTCTGAAGGGTCTAAGAGTCTCATTACGACTTTAAAGTAAAATTTTAAATACGGTGTCAATCTATTCCAAAAGTACAATGCTAAGAATACGAATGAATTCTGCGCATGTGCGGGAATTTGAACTCGTAAAATTTCGAATAAATATAGAAATATTTTGATATTAAATTCTATTTTTGATGTATATAATTTAGAATTATTCAATTTATCTCTAGGAATGATGGAGAAAACCAGCTAAAATAAAATATAAAAAAATGAAAATATATAAAAATATTTGTTGGCTTCGAGCCTCGAACTGAAGACCTGCAAAACTAAGCACTACACTCTGCCGATCAAGCCACCAAACCTCGTAACCTAAGAGCTTCTGAAGGGTCTAAGAGTCTCATTACGACTTTAAAGTAAAATTTTAAATACGGTGTCAATCTATTCCAAAAGTACAATGCTAAGAATACGAATGAAATCTTCGCAAGTGCGGGAATTTGAACTCGTAAAATTTCGAATAAATATAGAAATATTTTGATATTAAATTCTATTTTTGATGTATATAATTTAGAATTATTCAATTTATTTCTATGAATGATGGAGAAAACCAGCTAAAATATAATATAAAAAAATGAAAAATATGTAAAAATATTTGTTGGCTTCGAGCCTCGAACTGACCTGCAAAACTAAGCACTACACTCTGCCGATCAAGCCACCAAGCCTCGTAACCTGAGAACTTCGGAAGGGTCTAAGAGTCTCATTATGACTTTAAAGTAAAATTTTAAATACGGTGTCAATCTATTTCAAAAGTTCAATGCTAAGAATACGAATGAATTCTGCGCATGTGCGGGAACTTGAACTCGTAAAATTTCGAATAAATACAGAAATATTTTGATATTAAATTCTATTTTTGATGTATATAATTTAGAATTATTCAATTTATCTCTAGGAATGATGGAGAAAACCAGCTAAAATAAAATATAAAAAAATGAAAATATATAAAAATATTTGTCGGCTTCGAGCCTCGAACTGAAGACCTGCAAAACTAAGCACTACACTCTGCCGATCAAGCCACCAAGCCTCGTAACCTAAGAGCTTCTGAAGGGTCTAAGAGTCTCATTACGACTTTAAAGTAAAATTTTAAATACGGTGTTAATCTATTCCAAAAGTACAATGCTAAGAATACGAATGAATTCTGCGCATGTGCGGGAATTTGAACTCGTAAAATTTCGAATAAGTATAGAAATATTTTGATATTAAATGCTATTTTTGATGTATATAATTTAGAATTATTCAATTTATCTCTAGGAATGATGGAGAAAACCAGCTAAAATAAATTATAAAAAAATGAAAATATATAAAAATATTTGTTGGCTTCGAGCCTCGAACTGAAGACCTGCAAAACTAAGCACTACACTCTGCCGGTCAAGCCACCAAGCCTCGTAACCTGAGAGCTTCTGAAGGGTCTAAGAGTCTCATTACGACTTTAAAGTAAAATTTTAAACACGGTGTCAATCTATTCCAAAAGTACAATGCTAAGAATACGAATGAATTCTGCGCATGTGCGGGAACTTGAACTCGTAAAATTTCGAATAAATATAGATATATTTTGATATTAAATTCTATTTTTGATGTATATTATTTGGAATTATTCAATTTATCTCTAGGAATGATGGAGAAAACCAGCTAAAATAAAATATAAAAAAATGAAAAATATATAAAAATATTTGTCGGCTTCGAGCCTTGAACTGAAGACCTGAAAAACTAAGCACTACACTCTGCCGATCAAGCCACCAAGCCTCGTAACCTCAGAGCTTCGGAAGGGTCTAAGAGTCTCATTATGACTTTAAAGTAAAATTTTAAATACGGTGTCAATCTATTTCAAAAGTTCAATGCTAAGAATACGAATGAATTCTGCGCATGTGCGGGAACTTGAACTCGTAAAATTTCGAATAAATACAGAAATATTTTGATATTAAATTCTATTTTTGATGTATATAATTTAGAATTATTCAATTTATCTCTAGGAATGATGGAGAAAACCAGCTAAAATAAAATATAAAAAAATGAAAATATATAAAAATATTTGTCGGCTTCGAGCCTCGAACTGAAGACCTGCAAAACTAAGCACTACACTCTGCCGATCAAGCCACCAAGCCTCGTAACCTAAGAGCTTCTGAAGGGTCTAAGAGTCTCATTACGACTTTAAAGTAAAATTTTAAATACGGTGTTAATCTATTCCAAAAGTACAATGCTAAGAATACGAATGAATTCTGCGCATGTGCGGGAATTTGAACTCGTAAAATTTCGAATAAGTATAGAAATATTTTGATATTAAATGCTATTTTTGATGTATATAATTTAGAATTATTCAATTTATCTCTAGGAATGATGGAGAAAACCAGCTAAAATAAATTATAAAAAAATGAAAATATATAAAAATATTTGTTGGCTTCGAGCCTCGAACTGAAGACCTGCAAAACTAAGCACTACACTCTGCCGGTCAAGCCACCAAGCCTCGTAACCTGAGAGCTTCTGAAGGGTCTAAGAGTCTCATTACGACTTTAAAGTAAAATTTTAAACACGGTGTCAATCTATTCCAAAAGTACAATGCTAAGAATACGAATGAATTCTGCGCATGTGCGGGAACTTGAACTCGTAAAATTTCGAATAAATATAGATATATTTTGATATTAAATTCTATTTTTGATGTATATTATTTGGAATTATTCAATTTATCTCTAGGAATGATGGAGAAAACCAGCTAAAATAAAATATAAAAAAATGAAAAATATATAAAAATATTTGTCGGCTTCGAGCCTTGAACTGAAGACCTGAAAAACTAAGCACTACACTCTGCCGATCAAGCCACCAAGCCTCGTAACCTGAGAGCTTCGGAAGGGTCTAAGAGTCTCATTATGACTTTAAAGTAAAATTTTAAATACGGTGTCAATCTATTCCAAAAGTACAATGCTAAGAATACGAATGAATTCTGCGCATGTGCGGGAACTTGAACTCGTAAAATTTCGAATAAGTATAGAAATATTTTGATATTAAATTATATTTTTGATGTATATTATTTGGAATTATTCAATTTATCTCTAGGAATGATGGAGAAAACCAGCTAAAATAAAATATAAAAAAATGAAAAATATATAAAAATATTTGTCGGCTTCGAGCCTCGAACTGAAGACCTGCAAAACTAAGCACTACACTCTGCCGATCAAGCCACGAAGCCTCGTAACCTGAGAGCTTCTGAAGGGTCTAAGAGTCTCATTACGACTTTAAAGTAAAATTTTAAATACGGTGTCAATCTATTCCAAAAGTACAATGCTAAGAATACGAATGAATTCTGCGCATGTGCGGGAATTTGAACTCGTAAAATTTCGAATAAATATAGAAATATTTTGATATTAAATTCTATTTTTGATGTATATAATTTAGAATTATTCAATTTATCTCTAGGAATGATGGAGAAAACCAGCTAAAATAAAATATAAAAAAATGAAAATATATAAAAATATTTGTCGGCTTCGAGCCTCGAACTGAAATCCTGCAAAACTAAGCACTACACTCTGCCGATCAAGCCACCAAGCCTCGTAACCTGAGAGCTTCTGAAGGGTCTAAGAGTCTTATTACGACTTTAAAGTAAAATTTTAAATACGGTGTCAATCTATTACAAAAGTACAATGCTAAGAATACGAATGAATTCTGCGCATGTGCGGGAATTTGAACTCGTAAAATTTCGAATAAATATAGAAATATTTTGATATTAAATTCTATTTTTGATGTATATAATTTAGAATTATTCAATTTATCTCTAGGAATGATGGAGAAAACCAGCTAAAATAAAATATAAAAAAATGAAAATATATAAAAATATTTGTCGGCTTCGAGCCTCGAACTGAAGACCTGCAAAACATAGCACTACACTCTGCCGATCAAGCCACCAAGCCTCGTAACGTAAGAGCTTCTGAAGGGTCTAAGAGTCTCATTACGACTTTAAAGTAAAATTTTAAATACGGTGTCAATCTATTCCAAAAGTACAATGCTAAGAATACGAATGAATTCTGCGCATGTGCGGGAATTTGAACTCGTAAAATTTCGAATAAATATAGAAATATTTTGATATTAAATTCTATTTTTGATGTATATAATTTAGAATTATTCAATTTATCTCTACGAATGATGGAGAAAAATAGCTAATATAAAATATAAAAAAATGAAAAATATATAAAAATATTTGTTGGCTTCGAGCCTCGAACTGAAGACCTGCAAAACTAAGCACTACACTCTGCCGATCAAGCCACCAAGCCTCGTAACCTGAGAGCTTTTGAAGGGTCTAAGAGTCTCATTATGACTTTAAAGTAAAATTTTAAATACGGATTCAATCTATTCCAAAAGTACAATGCTAAGAATACGAATGAATTCTGCGCATGTGCGGGAACTTGAACTTGTAAAATTTCGAATAAATGTAGATATATTTTGATATTAAATTCTATTTTTGATGTATATTATTTGGAATTATTCAATTTATCTCTACGAATGATGGAGAAAACCAGCTAAAATAAAATATAAAAAAATGAAAAATATATAAAAATATTTGCCGGCTTCGAGCCTCGAACTGAAGACCTGCAAAACTTAGCACTACACTCTGCCGATCAAGCCACCAAGCCTCGTAACCTGAGAGCTTCTGAAGGGTCTAAGAGTCTCATTACGACTTTAAAGTAAAATTTTAAATACGGTGTCAATCTATTCCAAAAGTACAATGCTAAGAATACGAATGAATTCTGCGCATGTGCGGGAACTTGAACTCGTAAAATTTCGAATAAATATAGTAATGTTTTGATATTGAATTCTATTTTTTAGGTATATTATTTGGAATTATTCAATTTATCTCTAGGAATGATGGAGAAAACCAGCTAAAATAAAATATAAAAAAATTAAAAATATATAAAAATATTTGTCGGCTTCGAGCCTCGAACTGAAGACCTGCAAAACTAAGCACTACACTCTGCCGATCAAGCCACCAAGCCTCGTAACCTGAGAGCTTCTGAAGGGTCTAAGAGTCTCATTACGACTTTAAAGTAAAATTTTAAATACGGTGTCAATCTATTCCAAAAGTAGAATGCTAAGAATACGAATGAATTCTGCGCATGTGCGGGAATTTGAACTCGTAAAATTTCGAATAAATATAGAAATATTTTGATATTAAATTCTATTTTTGATGTATATAATTTAGAATTATTCAATTTATCTCTAGGAATGATGGAGAAAACCAGCTAAAATAAAATATAAAAAAATGAAAATATATAAAAATATTTGTTGGCTTCGAGCCTCGAACTGAAGACCTGCAAAACTAAGCACTACACTCTGCCGATCAAGCCACCAAGCCTCGTAACCTAAGAGCTTCTGAAGGGTCTAAGAGTCTCATTACGACTTTAAAGTAAAATTTTAAATACGGTGTCAATCTATTCCAAAAGTACAATGCTAAGAATACGAATGAAATCTTCGCCAGTGCGGGAATTTGAACTCGTAAAATTTCGAATAAATATAGAAATATTTTGATATTAAATTCTATTTTTGATGTATATAATTTAGAATTATTCAATTTATTTCTATGAATGATGGAGAAAACCAGCTAAAATATAATATAAAAAAATGAAAAATATGTAAAAATATTTGTTGGCTTCGAGCCTCGAACTGACCTGCAAAACTAAGCACTACACTCTGCCGATCAAGCCACCAAGCCTCGTAACCTGAGAACTTCGGAAGGGTCTAAGAGTCTCATTATGACTTTAAAGTAAAATTTTAAATACGGTGTCAATCTATTTCAAAAGTACAATGCTAAGAATACGAATGAATTCTGCGCATGTGCGGGAACTTGAACTCGTAAAATTTCGAATAAATATAGAAATATTTTGATATTAAATTCTATTTTTGATGTATATTATTTAGAATTATTCAATTTATCTCTAGGAATGATGGAGAAAACCAGCTAAAATAAAATATAAAAAAATGAAAAATATATAAAAATATTTGTCGGCTTCGGGCCTCGAACTGAAGACCTGCAAAACTAAGCACTACACTCTGCCGATCAAGCCACCAAGCCTCATAACCTGAGAGCTTCTGAAGGGTCTAAGAGTCTCATTACGACTTTAAAGTAAAATTTTAAATACGGTGTCAATCTATTCCAAAAGTACAATGCTAAGAATACGAATGAATTCTGCGCATGTGCGGGAATTTGAACTCGTAAAATTTCGAATAAATATAGAAATATTTTGATATTAAATTCTATTTTTGATGTATATAATTTAGAATTATTCAATTTATCTCTAGGAATGATGGAGAAAACCAGCTAAAATAAAATATAAAAAAATGAAAATATATAAAAATATTTGTCGGCTTCGAGCCTCGAACTGAAGACCTGCAAAACTAAGCACTACACTCTGCCGAAAAAGCCACCAAGCCTCGTAACCTGAGAGCTTCTGAAGGGTATAAGAGTCTTATTACGACTTTAAAGTAAAATTTTAAATACGGTGTCAATCTATTCCAAAAGTACAATGCTAAGAATACGAATGAATTCTGCGCATGTGCGGGAATTTGAACTCGTAAAATTTCGAATAAATATAGAAATATTTTGATATTAAATTCTATTTTTGATGTATATAATTTAGAATTATTCAATTTATCTCTAGGAATGATGGAGAAAACCAGCTAAAATAAAATATAAAAAAATGAAAATATATAAAAATATTTGTCGGCTTTGAGCCTCGAACTGAAGACCTGCAAAACTAAGCACTACACTCTGCCGAACAAGCCACCAAGCCTCGTAACCTGAGAGCTTCTGAAGGGTATAAGAGTCTTATTACGACTTTAAAGTAAAATTTTAAATACGGTGTCAATCTATTCCAAAAGTACAATGCTAAGAATACGAATGAATTCTGCGCATGTGCGGGAATTTGAACTCGTAAAATTTCGAATAAATATAGAAATATTTTGATATTAAATTCTATTTTTGATGTATATAATTTAGAATTATTCAATTTATCTCTAGGAATGATGGAGAAAACCAGCTAAAATAAAATATAAAAAAATGAAAATATATAAAAATATTTGTCGGCTTCGAGCCTCGAACTGAAGACCTGCAAAACTAAGCACTACACTCTGCCGATCAAGCCACCAAGCCTCGTAACCTAAGAGCTTCTGAAGGGTCTAAGAGTCTCATTACGACTTTAAAGTAAAATTTTAAATACGGTGTCAATCTATTCCAAAAGTACAATGCTAAGAATACGAATGAAATCTTCGCAAGTGCGGGAATTTGAACTCGTAAAATTTCGAATAAATATAGAAATATTTTGATATTAAATTCTATTTTTGATGTATATAATTTAGAATTATTCAATTTATTTCTATGAATGATGGAGAAAACCAGCTAAAATATAATATAAAAAAATGAAAAATATGTAAAAATATTTGTTGGCTTCGAGCCTCGAACTGACCTGCAAAACTAAGCACTACACTCTGCCGATCAAGCCACCAAGCCTCGTAACCTGAGAACTTCGGAAGGGTCTAAGAGTCTCATTATGACTTTAAAGTAAAATTTTAAATACGGTGTCAATCTATTTCAAAAGTACAATGCTAAGAATACGAATGAATTCTGCGCATGTGCGGGAACTTGAACTCGTAAAATTTCGAATAAATATAGAAATATTTTGATATTAAATTCTATTTTTGATGTATATTATTTAGAATTATTCAATTTATCTCTAGGAATGATGGAGAAAACCAGCTAAAATAAAATATAAAAAAATGAAAAATATATAAAAATATTTGTCGGCTTCGGGCCTCGAACTGAAGACCTGCAAAACTAAGCACTACACTCTGCCGATCAAGCCACCAAGCCTCATAACCTGAGAGCTTCTGAAGGGTCTAAGAGTCTCATTACGACTTTAAAGTAAAATTTTAAATACGGTGTCAATCTATTCCAAAAGTACAATGCTAAGAATACGAATGAATTCTGCGCATGTGCGGGAATTTGAACTCGTAAAATTTCGAATAAATATAGAAATATTTTGATATTAAATTCTATTTTTGATGTATATAATTTAGAATTATTCAATTTATCTCTAGGAATGATGGAGAAAACCAGCTAAAATAAAATATAAAAAAATGAAAATATATAAAAATATTTGTCGGCTTCGAGCCTCGAACTGAAGACCTGCAAAACTAAGCACTACACTCTGCCGAAAAAGCCACCAAGCCTCGTAACCTGAGAGCTTCTGAAGGGTATAAGAGTCTTATTACGACTTTAAAGTAAAATTTTAAATACGGTGTCAATCTATTCCAAAAGTACAATGCTAAGAATACGAATGAATTCTGCGCATGTGCGGGAATTTGAACTCGTAAAATTTCGAATAAATATAGAAATATTTTGATATTAAATTCTATTTTTGATGTATATAATTTAGAATTATTCAATTTATCTCTAGGAATGATGGAGAAAACCAGCTAAAATAAAATATAAAAAAATGAAAATATATAAAAATATTTGTCGGCTTTGAGCCTCGAACTGAAGACCTGCAAAACTAAGCACTACACTCTGCCGAACAAGCCACCAAGCCTCGTAACCTGAGAGCTTCTGAAGGGTATAAGAGTCTTATTACGACTTTAAAGTAAAATTTTAAATACGGTGTCAATCTATTCCAAAAGTACAATGCTAAGAATACGAATGAATTCTGCGCATGTGCGGGAATTTGAACTCGTAAAATTTCGAATAAATATAGAAATATTTTGATATTAAATTCTATTTTTGATGTATATAATTTAGAATTATTCAATTTATCTCTAGGAATGATGGAGAAAACCAGCTAAAATAAAATATAAAAAAATGAAAATATATAAAAATATTTGTCGGCTTCGAGCCTCGAACTGAAGACCTGCAAAACTAAGCACTACACTCTGCCGATCAAGCCACCAAGCCTCGTAACGTAAGAGCTTCTGAAGGGTCTAAGAGTCTCATTACGACTTTAAAGTAAAATTTTAAATACGGTGTCAATCTATTCCAAAAGCACAATGCTAAGAATACGAATGAATTCTGCGCATGTGCGGGAATTTGAACTCGTAAAATTTCGAATAAATATAGAAATATTTTGATATTAAATTCTATTTTTGATGTATATAATTTAGAATTATTCAATTTATCTCTACGAATGATGGAGAAAAATAGCTAATATAAAATATAAAAAAATGAAAAATATATAAAAATATTTGTTGGCTTCGAGCCTCGAACTGAAGACCTGCAAAACTAAGCACTACACTATGCCGATCAAGCCACCAAGCCTCGTAACCTGAGAGCTTTTGAAGGGTCTAAGAGTCTCATTATGACTTTAAAGTAAAATTTTAAATACGGTGTCAATCTATTCCAAAAGTACAATGCTAAGAATACGAATGAATTCTGCGCATGTGCGGGAACTTGAACTTGTAAAATTTCGAATAAATGTAGATATATTTTGATATTAAATTCTATTTTTGATGTATATTATTTGGAATTATTCAATTTATCTCTACGAATGACGGAGAAAACCAGCTAAAATAAAATATAAAAAAATGAAAAATATATAAAAATATTTGTCGGCTTCGAGCCTCGAACTGAAGACCTGCAAAACTAAGCACTACACTCTGCCGATCAAGCCACCAAGCCTCGTAACCTGAGAGCTTCTGAAGGGTCTAAGAGTCTCATTACGACTTTAAAGTAAAATTTTAAATACGGTGTCAATCTATTCCAAAAGTACAATGCTAAGAATACGAATGAATTCTGCGCATGTGCGGGAATTTGAACTCGTAAAATTTCGAATAAATATAGAAATATTTTGATATTAAATTCTATTTTTGATGTATATAATTTAGAATTATTCAATTTATCTCTAGGAATGATGGAGAAAACCAGCTAAAATAAAATATAAAAAAATGAAAATATATAAAAATATTTGTCGGCTTCGAGCCTCGAACTGAAGACCTGCAAAACTAAGCACTACACTCTGCCGAAAAAGCCACCAAGCCTCGTAACCTGAGAGCTTCTGAAGGGTATAAGAGTCTTATTACGACTTTAAAGTAAAATTTTAAATACGGTGTCAATCTATTCCAAAAGTACAATGCTAAGAATACGAATGAATTCTGCGCATGTGCGGGAATTTGAACTCGTAAAATTTCGAATAAATATAGAAATATTTTGATATTAAATTCTATTTTTGATGTATATAATTTAGAATTATTCAATTTATCTCTAGGAATGATGGAGAAAACCAGCTAAAATAAAATATAAAAAAATGAAAATATATAAAAATATTTGTCGGCTTTGAGCCTCGAACTGAAGACCTGCAAAACTAAGCACTACACTCTGCCGAACAAGCCACCAAGCCTCGTAACCTGAGAGCTTCTGAAGGGTATAAGAGTCTTATTACGACTTTAAAGTAAAATTTTAAATACGGTGTCAATCTATTCCAAAAGTACAATGCTAAGAATACGAATGAATTCTGCGCATGTGCGGGAATTTGAACTCGTAAAATTTCGAATAAATATAGAAATATTTTGATATTAAATTCTATTTTTGATGTATATAATTTAGAATTATTCAATTTATCTCTAGGAATGATGGAGAAAACCAGCTAAAATAAAATATAAAAAAATGAAAATATATAAAAATATTTGTCGGCTTCGAGCCTCGAACTGAAGACCTGCAAAACTAAGCACTACACTCTGCCGATCAAGCCACCAAGCCTCGTAACGTAAGAGCTTCTGAAGGGTCTAAGAGTCTCATTACGACTTTAAAGTAAAATTTTAAATACGGTGTCAATCTATTCCAAAAGTACAATGCTAAGAATACGAATGAATTCTGCGCATGTGCGGGAATTTGAACTCGTAAAATTTCGAATAAATATAGAAATATTTTGATATTAAATTCTATTTTTGATGTATATAATTTAGAATTATTCAATTTATCTCTACGAATGATGGAGAAAAATAGCTAATATAAAATATAAAAAAATGAAAAATATATAAAAATATTTGTTGGCTTCGAGCCTCGAACTGAAGACCTGCAAAACTAAGCACTACACTATGCCGATCAAGCCACCAAGCCTCGTAACCTGAGAGCTTTTGAAGGGTCTAAGAGTCTCATTATGACTTTAAAGTAAAATTTTAAATACGGTGTCAATCTATTCCAAAAGTACAATGCTAAGAATACGAATGAATTCTGCGCATGTGCGGGAACTTGAACTTGTAAAATTTCGAATAAATGTAGATATATTTTGATATTAAATTCTATTTTTGATGTATATTATTTGGAATTATTCAATTTATCTCTACGAATGACGGAGAAAACCAGCTAAAATAAAATATAAAAAAATGAAAAATATATAAAAATATTTGTCGGCTTCGAGCCTCGAACTGAAGACCTGCAAAACTAAGCACTACACTCTGCCGATCAAGCCACCAAGCCTCGTAACCTGAGAGCTTCTGAAGGGTCTAAGAGTCTCATTACGACTTTAAAGTAAAATTTTAAATACGGTGTCAATCTATTCCAAAAGTACAATGCTAAGAATACGAATGAATTCTGCGCATGTGCGGGAATTTGAACTCGTAAAATTTCGAATAAATATAGAAATATTTTGATATTAAATTCTATTTTTGATGTATATAATTTAGAATTATTCAATTTATCTCTAGGAATGATGGAGAAAACCAGCTAAAATAAAATATAAAAAAATGAAGATATATAAAAATATTTGTCGGCTTCGAGCCTCGAACTGAAGACCTGCAAAACTAAGCACTACACTCTGCCGATCAAGCCACCAAGCCTCGTAACCTGAGAGCTTCTGAAGGGTATAAGAGTCTTATTACGACTTTAAAGTAAAATTTTAAATACGGTGTCAATCTATTCCAAAAGTACAATGCTAAGAATACGAATGAATTCTGCGCATGTGCGGGAATTTGAACTCGTAAAATTTCGAATAAATATAGAAATATTTTGATATTAAATTCTATTTTTGATGTATATAATTTAGAATTATTCAATTTATCTCTAGGAATGATGGAGAAAACCAGCTAAAATAAAATATAAAAAAATGAAAATATATAAAAATATTTGTCGGCTTCGAGCCTCGAACTGAAGACCTGCAAAACTAAGCACTACACTCTGCCGATCAAGCCACCAAGCCTCGTAACGTAAGAGCTTCTGAAGGGTCTAAGAGTCTCATTACGACTTTAAAGTAAAATTTTAAATACGGTGTCAATCTATTCCAAAAGTACAATGCTAAGAATACGAATGAATTCTGCGCATGTGCGGGAATTTGAACTCGTAAAATTTCGAATAAATATAGAAATATTTTGATATTAAATTCTATTTTTGATGTATATTATTTGGAATTATTCAATTTATCTCTACGAATGACGGAGAAAACCAGCTAAAATAAAATATAAAAAAATGAAAAATATATAAAAATATTTGTCGGCTTCGAGCCTCGAACTGAAGACCTGCAAAACTTAGCACTACACTCTGCGGATCAAGCCACCAAGCCTCGTAACCTGAGAGCTTCTGAAGGGTCTAAGAGTCTCATTACGACTTTAAAGTAAAATTTTAAATACGGTGTCAATCTATTCCAAAAGTACAATGCTAAGAATACGAATGAATTCTGCGCATGTGCGGGAACTTGAACTCGTAAAATTTCGAATAAATATAGTAATGTTTTGATATTGAATTCTATTTTTTAGGTATATTATTTGGAATTATTCAATTTATCTCTAGGAATGATGGAGAAAACCAGCTAAAATAAAATATAAAAAAATGAAAAATATATAAAAATATTTGTTGGCTTCGAGCCTCGAACTGACCTGCAAAACTAAGCACTACACTCTGCCGATCAAGCCACCAAGCCTCGTAACCTGAGAGCTTCTGAAGGGTCTAACAATCTCATTACGACTTTAAAGTAAAATTTTAAACACGGTGTCAATCTATTCCAAAAATACAATGCTAAGAATACGAATGAATTCTGCGCATGTGCTGGAACTTGAACTCGTAAAATTTCGAATAAATATAGAAATATTTTGATATTAAATTCTATTTTTGATGTATATAATTTAGAATTATTCAATTTATCTCTAGGAATGATGGAGAAAACCAGCTAAAATAAAATATAAAAAAATGAAAATATATAAAAATATTTGTTGGCTTCGAGCCTCGAACTGAAGACCTGCAAAACTAAGCACTACACTCTGCCGATCAAGCCACCAAGCCTTGTAACCTGAGAGCTTCTGAAGGGTCTAAGAGTCTCATTACGACTTTAAAGTAAAATTTTAAATACGGTGTCAATCTATTCCAAAAGTAGAATGCTAAGAATACGAATGAATTCTACGCATGTGCGGGAATTTGAACTCGTAAAATTTCGAATAAATATAGAAATATTTTGATATTAAATTATATTTTTGATGTATATTATTTGGAATTATTCAATTTATCTCTAGGAATGATGGAGAAAACCAGCTAAAATAAAATATAAAAAAATGAAAAATATATAAAAATATTTGTCGGCTTCGAGCCTCGAACTGAAGACCTGCAAAACTAAGCACTACACTCTGCCGATCAAGCCACCAAGCCTCGTAACCTGAGAGCTTCGGAAGGGTCTAAGAGTCTCATTATGACTTTAAAGTAAAATTTTAAATACGGTGTCAATCTATTCCAAAAGTACAATGCTAAGAATACGAATGAATTCTGCGCATGTGCGGGAACTTGAACTCGTAAAATTTCGAATAAATATAGAAATATTTTGATATTAAATTCTATTTTTGATGTATATTATTTAGAATTATTCAATTTATCTCTAGGAATGATGGAGAAAACCATCTAAAATAAAATATAAAAAAATGAAAAATATATAAAAATATTTGTCGGCTTCGAGCCTCGAACTGAAGACCTGCAAAACTAAGCACTACACTCTGCCGATCAAGCCACCAAGCCTCGTAACCTGAGAGCTTCTGAAGGGTCTAAGAGTCTCATTACGACTTTAAAGTAAAATTTTAAATACGGTGTCAATCTATTCCAAAAGTAGAATGCTAAGAATACGAATGAATTCTACGCATGTGCGGGAATTTGAACTCGTAAAATTTCGAATAAATATAGAAATATTTTGATATTAAATTCTATTTTTGATGTATATAATTTAGAATTATTCAATTTATCTCTAGGAATGATGGAGAAAACCAGCTAAAATAAAATATAAAAAAATGAAAATATATAAAAATATTTGTTGGCTTCGAGCCTCGAACTGAAGACCTGCAAAACTGAGCACTACACTCTGCCGATCAAGCCACCAAGCCTCGTAACCTAAGAGCTTCTGAAGGGTCTAAGAGTCTCATTACGACTTTAAAGTAAAATTTTAAATACGGTGTCAATCTATTCCAAAAGTACAATGCTAAGAATACGAATGAAATCTTCGCAAGTGCGGGAATTTGAACTCGTAAAATTTCGAATAAATATAGAAATATTTTGATATTAAATTCTATTTTTGATGTATATAATTTAGAATTATTCAATTTATTTCTATGAATGATGGAGAAAACCAGCTAAAATATAATATAAAAAAATGAAAAATATGTAAAAATATTTGTTGGCTTCGAGCCTCGAACTGACCTGCAAAACTAAGCACTACACTCTGCCGATCAAGCCACCAAGCCTCGTAACCTGAGAACTTCGGAAGGGTCTAAGAGTCTCATTATGACTTTAAAGTAAAATTTTAAATACGGTGTCAATCTATTTCAAAAGTACAATGCTAAGAATACGAATGAATTCTGCGCATGTGCGGGAACTTGAACTCGTAAAATATCGAATAAATATAGAAATATTTTGATATTAAATTCTATTTTTGATGTATATTATTTAGAATTATTCAATTTATCTCTAGGAATGATGGAGAAAACCAGCTAAAATAAAATATAAAAAATGAAAAATATATAAAAATATTTGTCGGCTTCGAGCCTCGAACTGAAGACCTGCAAAACTAAGCACTACACTCTGCCGATCAAGCCACCAAGCCTCGTAACCTGAGAGCTTCTGAAGGGTCTAAGAGTCTCATTACGACTTTAAAGTAAAATTTTAAATACGGTGTCAATCTATTCCAAAAGTACAATGCTAAGAATACGAATGAATTC
Organism: Argiope bruennichi; assembly: GCF_947563725.1. Lineage (NCBI taxonomy): Eukaryota > Metazoa > Arthropoda > Arachnida > Araneae > Araneidae > Argiope > Argiope bruennichi. Next base: position 52,684,751 of record NC_079152.1, read on the forward strand.
TGCGCATGTGCGGGAATTTGAACTCGTAAAATTTCGAATAAATATAGAAATATTTTGATATTAAATTCTATTTTTGATGTATATAATTTAGAATTATTCAATTTATCTCTAGGAATGATGGAGAAAACCAGCTAAAATAAAATATAAAAAAATGAAAATATATAAAAATATTTGTCGGCTTCGAGCCTCGAACTGAAGACCTGCAAAACTAAGCACTACACTCTGCCGATCAAGCCACCAAACCTCGTAACCTAAGAGCTTCTGAAGGGTCTAAGAGTCTCATTACGACTTTAAAGTAAAATTTTAAATACGGTGTCAATCTATTCCAAAAGTACAATGCTAAGAATACGAATGAATTCTGCGCAAGTGCGGGAATTTGAACTCGTAAAATTTCGAATAAATATAGAAATATTTTGATATTAAATTCTATTTTTGATGTATATAATTTAGAATTATTCAATTTATCTCTAGGAATGATGGAGAAAACCAGCTAAAATAAAATATAAAAAAATGAAAAATATATAAAAATATTTGTTGGCTTCGAGCCTCGAACTGAAGACCTGCAAAACTAAGCACTACACTCTGCCGATCAAGCCACCAAGCCTCGTAACCTGAGAGCTTCTGAAGGGTCTAAGAGTCTCATTATGACTTTAAAGTAAAATTTTAAATACGGTGTCAATCTATTCCAAAAGTACAATGCTAAGAATACGAATGAATTCTGCGCATGTGCGGGAACTTGAACTCGTAAAATTTCGAATAAATATAGTAATGTTTTGATATTAAATTCTATTTTTTAGGTATATTATTTGGAATTATTCAATTTATCTCTAGGAATGATGGAGAAAACCAGCTAAAATAAAATATAAAAAAATGAAAAATATATAAAAATATTTGTCGGCTTCGAGCCTCGAACTGAAGACCTGAAAAACTAAGCACTACACTCTGCCGATCAAGCCACCAAGCCTCGTAACCTGAGAGCTTCGGAAGGGTCTAAGAGTCTCATTATGACTTTAAAGTAAAATTTTAAATAAAGTGTCAATCTATTCCAAAAGTACAATGCTAAGAATACAAATGAATTCTGCGCATGTGCGGGAACTTGAACTCGTAAAATTTCGAATAAATATAGAAATATTTTGATATTAAATTCTATTTTTGATGTATATAATTTAGAATTATTCAATTTATCTCTAGGAATGATGGAGAAAACCAGCTAAAATAAAATATAAAAAAATGAAAATATATAAAAATATTTGTCGGCTTCGAGCCTCGAACTGAAGACCTGAAAAACTAAGCACTACACTCTGCCGATCAAGCCACCAAGCCTCGTAACCTGAGAGCTTCGGAAGGGTCTAAGAGTCTCATTATGACTTTAAAGTAAAATTTTAAATAAAGTGTCAATCTATTCCAAAAGTACAATGCTAAGAATACAAATGAATTCTGCGCATGTGCGGGAACTTGAACTCGTAAAATTTCGAATAAATATAGAAATATTTTGGTATTAAATTCTATTTTTGATGTATATAATTTAGAATTATTCAATTTATCTCTAGGAATGATGGAGAAAACCAGCTAAAATAAAATATAAAAAAATGAAAATATATAAAAATATTTGTCGGCTTCGAGCCTCGAACTGAAGACCTGCAAAACTAAGCACTACACTCTGCCGATCAAGCCACCAAGCCTCGTAACCTAAGAGCTTCTGAAGGGTCTAAGAGTCTCATTACGACTTTAAAGTAAAATTTTAAATACGGTGTCAATCTATTCCAAAAGTACAATGCTAAGAATACGAATGAATTCTGCGCATGTGCGGGAATTTGAACTCGTAAAATTTCGAATAAATATAGAAATATTTTGATATTAAATTCTATTTTTGATGTATATAATTTAGAATTATTCAATTTATCTCTATGAATGATGGAGAAAACCAGCTAAAATAAAATATAAAAAAATGAAAAGTATATAAAAATATTTGTTGGCTTCGAGCCTCGAACTGACCTGCAAAACTAAGCACTACACTCTGCCGATCAAGCCACCAAGCCTCGTAACCTGAGAGCTTCTGAAGGGTCTAAGAATCTCATTACGACTTTAAAGTAAAATTTTAAACACGGTGTCAATCTATTCCAAAAATACAATGCTAAGAATACGAATGAATTCTACGCATGTGTGGGAACTTGAACTCGTAAAATTTCGAATAAATATAGAAATATTTTGATATTAAATTCTATTTTTGATGTATATTATTTGGAATTATTCAATTTATCTCTAGGAATGATGGAGAAAACCAGCTAAAATAAAATATAAAAAAATGAAAAATATATAAAAATATTTGTCGGCTTCGAGCCTCGAACTGAAGACCTGAAAAACTAAGCACTACACTCTGCCGATCAAGCCACCAAGCCTCGTAACCTGAGAGCTTCGGAAGGGTCTAAGAGTCTCATTATGACTTTAAAGTAAAATTTTAAATACGGTGTCAATCTATTCCAAAAGTACAATGCTAAGAATACGAATGAATTCTGCGCATGTGCGGGAACTTGAACTCGTAAAATTTCGAATAAATATAGAAATATTTTGATATTAAATTCTATTTTTGATGTATATAATTTAGAATTATTCAATTTATCTCTAGGAATGATGGAGAAAACCAGCTAAAATAAAATATAAAAAAATGAAAATATATAAAAATATTTGTCGGCTTCGAGCCTCGAACTGAAGACCTGCAAAACTAAGCACTACACTCTGCCGATCAAGCCACCAAGCCTCGTAACCTGAGAGCTTCTGAAGGGTCTAAGAATCTCATTACGACTTTAAAGTAAAATTTTAAACACGGTGTCAATCTATTCCAAAAATACAATGCTAAGAATACGAATGAATTCTACGCATGTGCGGGAACTTGAACTCGTAAAATTTCGAATAAATATAGAAATAATTTGATATTAAATTATATTTTTGATGTATATTATTTGGAATTATTCAATTTATCTCTAGGAATGATGGAGAAAACCAGCTAAAATAAAATATAAAAAAATGAAAAATATATAAAAATATTTTTTGGCTTCGAGCCTCGAACTGACCTGCAAAACTAAGCACTACACTCTGCCGATCAAGCCACCAAGCCTCGTAACCTGAGAGCTTTTGAAGGGTCTAAGAGTCTCATGACTTTAAAGTAAAATTTTAAATACGGTGTCAATCTATTCCAAAAGTACAATGCTAAGAATACAAATGAATTCTGCGCATGTGCGGGAACTTGAACTCGTAAAATTTCGAATAAATATAGAAATATTTTGGTATTAAATTCTATTTTTGATGTATATAATTTAGAATTATTCAATTTATCTCTAGGAATGATGGAGAAAACCAGCTAAAATAAAATATAAAAAAATGAAAATATATAAAAATATTTGTCGGCTTCGAGCCTCGAACTGAAGACCTGCAAAACTAAGCACTACACTCTGCCGATCAAGCCACCAAGCCTCGTAACCTAAGAGCTTCTGAAGGGTCTAAGAGTCTCATTACGACTTTAAAGTAAAATTTTAAATACGGTGTCAATCTATTCCAAAAGTACAATGCTAAGAATACGAATGAATTCTGCGCATGTGCGGGAATTTGAACTCGTAAAATTTCGAATAAATATAGAAATATTTTGATATTAAATTCTATTTTTGATGTATATAATTTAGAATTATTCAATTTATCTCTATGAATGATGGAGAAAACCAGCTAAAATAAAATATAAAAAAATGAAAAGTATATAAAAATATTTGTTGGCTTCGAGCCTCGAACTGACCTGCAAAACTAAGCACTACACTCTGCCGATCAAGCCACCAAGCCTCGTAACCTGAGAGCTTCTGAAGGGTCTAAGAATCTCATTACGACTTTAAAGTAAAATTTTAAACACGGTGTCAATCTATTCCAAAAATACAATGCTAAGAATACGAATGAATTCTACGCATGTGTGGGAACTTGAACTCGTAAAATTTCGAATAAATATAGAAATATTTTGATATTAAATTCTATTTTTGATGTATATTATTTGGAATTATTCAATTTATCTCTAGGAATGATGGAGAAAACCAGCTAAAATAAAATATAAAAAAATGAAAAATATATAAAAATATTTGTCGGCTTCGAGCCTCGAACTGAAGACCTGAAAAACTAAGCACTACACTCTGCCGATCAAGCCACCAAGCCTCGTAACCTGAGAGCTTCGGAAGGGTCTAAGAGTCTCATTATGACTTTAAAGTAAAATTTTAAATACGGTGTCAATCTATTCCAAAAGTACAATGCTAAGAATACGAATGAATTCTGCGCATGTGCGGGAACTTGAACTCGTAAAATTTCGAATAAATATAGAAATATTTTGATATTAAATTCTATTTTTGATGTATATAATTTAGAATTATTCAATTTATCTCTAGGAATGATGGAGAAAACCAGCTAAAATAAAATATAAAAAAATGAAAATATATAAAAATATTTGTCGGCTTCGAGCCTCGAACTGAAGACCTGCAAAACTAAGCACTACACTCTGCCGATCAAGCCACCAAGCCTCGTAACCTGAGAGCTTCTGAAGGGTCTAAGAATCTCATTACGACTTTAAAGTAAAATTTTAAACACGGTGTCAATCTATTCCAAAAATACAATGCTAAGAATACGAATGAATTCTACGCATGTGCGGGAACTTGAACTCGTAAAATTTCGAATAAATATAGAAATAATTTGATATTAAATTATATTTTTGATGTATATTATTTGGAATTATTCAATTTATCTCTAGGAATGATGGAGAAAACCAGCTAAAATAAAATATAAAAAAATGAAAAATATATAAAAATATTTGTTGGCTTCGAGCCTCGAACTGACCTGCAAAACTAAGCACTACACTCTGCCGATCAAGCCACCAAGCCTCGTAACCTGAGAGCTTTTGAAGGGTCTAAGAGTCTCATTATGACTTTAAAGTAAAATTTTAAATACGGTGTCAATCTATTCCAAAAGTACAATGCTAAGAATACGAATGAATTCTGCGCATGTGCGGGAACTTGAACTCGTAAAATTTCGAATAAATATAGAAATATTTTGATATTAAATTCTAATTTTGATGTATATTATTTGGAATTATTCAATTTATCTCTAGGAATGATGGAGAAAACCAGCTAAAATAAAATATAAAAAAATGAAAAATATATAAAAATATTTGTTGGCTTCGAGCCTCGAACTGAAGACCTGTAAAACTAAGCACTACACTCTGCCGATCAAGCCACCAAGCCTCGTAACCTGAGAGCTTCTGAAGGGTCTAAGAGTCTCATTATGACTTTAAAGTAAAATTTTATATACGGTGTCAATCTATTCCAAAAGTACAATGCTAAGAATACGAATGAATTCTGCGCATGTGCGGGAACTTGAACTTGTAAAATTTCGAATAAATGTAGATATATTTTGATATTAAATTCTATTTTTGATGTATATTATTTGGAATTATTCAATTTATCTCTAGGAATGATGGAGAAAACCAGCTAAAATAAAATTTAAAAAAATGAAAAATATATAAAAATATTTGTCGGCTTCGAGCCTCGAACTGAAGACCTGAAAAACTAAGCACTACACTCTGCCGATCAAGTCACGAAGCCTCGTAATCTGAGAGCTTCTGAAGGGTCTAAGAGTCTCATTACGACTTTAAAGTAAAATTTTATATACGGTGTCAATCTATTCCAAAAGTACAATGCTAAGAATACGAATGAACTCTGCGCATGTGCGGGAATTTGAACTCGTAAAATTTCGAATAAATATAGAAATATTTTGATATTAAATTCTATTTTTGATGTATATAATTTAGAATTATTCAATTTATCTCTAGGAATGATGGAGAAAACCAGCTAAAATAAAATATAAAAAAATGAAAATATATAAAAATATTTGTCGGCTTCGAGCCTCGAACTGAAGACCTGCAAAACTAAGCACTACACTCTGCCGATCAAGCCACCAAGCCTCGTAACCTAAGAGCTTCTGAAGGGTCTAAGAGTCTCATTACGACTTTAAAGTAAAATTTTAAATACGGTGTCAATCTATTCCAAAAGTACAATGCTAAGAATACGAATGAATTCTGCGCATGTGCGGGAATTTGAAATCGTAAAATTTCGAATAAATATAGAAATATTTTGATATTAAATTCTATTTTTGATGTATATAATTTAGAATTATTCAATTTATCTCTATGAATGATGGAGAAAACCAGCTAAAATAAAATATAAAAAAATGAAAAATATATAAAAATATTTGTTGGCTTCGAGGCTCGAACTGACATGCAAAACTAAGCACTACACTCTGCCGATCAAGCCACCAAGCCTCGTAACCTGAGAGCTTTTGAAGGGTCTAAGAGTCTCATTATGACTTTAAAGTAAAATTTTAAATACGGTGTCAATCTATTCCAAAAGTACAATGCTAAGAATACGAATGAATTTTGCGCATGTGCGGGAACTTGAACTTGTAAAATTTCGAATAAATGTAGATATATTTTGATATTAAATTCTATTTTTGATGTATATTATTTGGAATTATTCAATTTATCTCTAGGAATGATGGAGAAAACCAGCTAAAATAAAATATAAAAAAAATGAAAAATATATAAAAATATTTGTCGGCTTCGAGCCTCGAACTGAAGACCTGCAAAACTAAGCACTACACTCTGCCGATCAAGCCACCAAGCCTCGTAACATAAGAGCTTCTGAAGGGTCTAAGAGTCTCATTACGACTTTAAAGTAAAATTTTAAATACGGTGTCAATCTATTCCAAAAGTACAATGCTAAGAATACGAATGAATTCTGCGCATATGCGGGAATTTGAACTCGTAAAATTTCGAATAAATTTAGATATATTTTGATATTAAGTTCTATTTTTGATGTATATTATTTGGAATTATTCAATTTATCTCTAGGAATGATGGAGAAAACCAGCTAAAATAAAATATAAAAAAATGAAAAATATATAAAAATATTTGTCGGTTTCGAGCCTCGAACTGAAGACCTGCAAAACTAAGCACTACACTCTGCCGATCAAGCCACCAAGCCTCGTAACCTGAGAGCTTCGGAAGGGTCTAAGAGTCTCATTATGACTTTAAAGTAAAATTTTAAATACGGTGTCAATCTATTCCAAAAGTACAATGCTAAGAATACGAATGAATTCTGCGCATGTGCGGGAACTTGAACTCGTAAAATTTCGAATAAATATAGAAATATTTTGATATTAAATTATATTTTTGATGTATATTATTTGGAATTATTCAATTTATCTCTAGAAATGATGGAGAAAACCAGCTAAAATAAAATATAAAAAAATGAAAAATATATAAAAATATTTGTCGGCTTCGGGCCTCGAACTGAAGACCTGCAAAACTAAGCAGTACACTCTGCCGATCAAGCCACCAAACCTCGTAACCTGAGAGCTTCTGAAGGGTCTAAGAGTCTCATTACGACTTTAAAGTAAAATTTTAAATACGGTGTCAATCTATTCCAATAGTACAATGCTAAGAATACGAATGAATTCTGCGCAAGTGCGGGAATTTGAACTCGTAAAATTTCGAATAAATATAGAAATATTTTGATATTAAATTATATTTTTGATGTATATTATTTGGAATTATTCAATTTATCTCTAGGAATGATGGAGAAAACCAGCTAAAATAAAATATAAAAAAATGAAAAATATATAAAAATATTGGTCGGCTTCGAGCCTCGAACTGAAGACCTGCAAAACTAAGCACTACACTCTGCCGATGAAGCAACCAAGCCTCGTAACCTGAGAGCTTCTGAAGGGTCTAAGAGTCTCATTACGACTTTGAAGTAAAATTTTAAATACGGTGTCAATCTATTCCAAAAGTACAATGCTAAGAATACGAATGAATTCTGCGCAAGTGCGGGAATTTTAACTCGTAAAATTTCGAATAAATATAGAAATATTTTGATATTAAATTCTATTTTTGATGTATATAATTTAGAATTATTCAATTTATTTCTATGAATGATGGAGAAAACCAGCTAAAATATAATATAAAAAAATGAAAAATATATAAAAATATTTGTTGGCTTCGAGCCTCGAACTGAAGACCTGCAAAACTAAGCAGAACACTCTGCCGATCAAGCCACCAAACCTCGTAACCTAAGAGCTTCTGAAGGGTCTAAGAGTCTCATTACGACTTTAAAGTAAAATTTTAAATACGGTGTCAATCTATTCCAAAAGTACAATGCTAAGAATACGAATGAATTCTGCGCAAGTGCGGGAATTTGAACTCGTAAAATTTCGAATAAATATAGAAATATTTTGATATTAAATTCTATTTTTGATGTATATTATTTGGAATTATTCAATTTATCTCTAGGAATGATGGAGAAAACCAGCTAAAATAAAATATAAAAAAATGAAAAATATATAAAAATATTGGTCGGCTTCGAGCCTCGAACTGAAGACCTGCAAAACTAAGCACTACACTCTGCCGATCAAGCCACCAAGCCTCGTAACCTGAGAGCTTCTGAAGGGTCTAAGAGTCTCATTACGACTTTAAAGTAAAATTTTAAATACGGTGTCAATCTATTCCAAAAGTACAATGCTAAGAATACGAATGAATTCTGCGCATGTGCAGGAATTTGAACTCGTAAAATTTCGAATAAATATAGAAATATTTTGATATTAAATTCTATTTTTGATGTATATAATTTAGAATTATTCAATTTATCTCTAGGAATGATGGAGAAAACCAGCTAAAATAAAATATAAAAAAATGAAAATATATAAAAATATTTGTCGGCTTCGAGCCTCGAACTGAAGACCTGCAAAATTAAGCACTACACTCTGCCGATCAAGCCACCAAGCCTCGTAACCTAAGAGCTTCTGAAGGGTCTAAGAGTCTCATTACGACTTTAAAGTAAAATTTTAAATACGGTGTCAATCTATTCCAAAAGTACAATGCTAAGAATACGAATGAATTCTGCGCAAGTGCGGGAATTTGAACTCGTAAAATTTCGAATAAATATAGAAATATTTTGATATTAAATTCTATTTTTGATGTATATAATTTAGAATTATTCAATTTATTTCTATGAATGATGGAGAAAACCAGCTAAAATATAATATAAAAAAATGAAAAATATATAAAAATATTTGTTGGCTTCGAGCCTCGAACTGACCTGCAAAACTAAGCACTACACTCTGCCGATCAAGCCACCAAGCCTCGTAACCTGAGAGCTTCGGAAGGGTCTAAGAGTCTCATTATGACTTTAAAGTAAAATTTTAAACACGGTGTCAATCTATTCCAAATGTACAATGCTAAGAATACGAATGAATTCTGCGCATGTGCGGGAACTTGAACTCGTAAAATTTCGAATAAATATAGAAATATTTTGATATTAAATTCTATTTTTGATGTATATTATTTAGAATTATTCAATTTATCTCTAGGAATGATGGAGAAAACCAGCTAAAATAAAATATAAAAAAATGAAAAATATATAAAAATATTTGTCGGCTTCGAGCCTCGAACTGAAGACCTGCAAAACTAAGCACTACACTCTGCCGATCAAGCCACCAAGCCTCGTAACCTGAGAGCTTCTGAAGGGTCTAAGAGTCTCATTACGACTTTAAAGTAAAATTTTAAATACGGTGTCAATCTATTCCAAAAGTACAATGCAAAGAATACGAATGAATTCTGCGCATGTGCGGGAATTTGAACTCGTAAAATTTCGAATAAATATAGAAATATTTTGATATTAAATTCTATTTTAGATGTATATAATTTAGAATTATTCAATTTTTCTCTAGGAATGATGGAGAAAACCAGCTAAAATAAAATATAAAAAAATGAAAATATATAAAATTATTTGTCGGCTTCGAGCCTCGAACTGAAGACCTGCAAAACTAAGCACTACACTCTGCCGATCAAGCCACCAAGCCTCGTAACCTGAGAGCTTCTGAAGGGTCTAAGAGTCTCATTATGACTTTAAAGTAAAATTTTAAATACGGTGTCAATCTATTCCAAAAGTACAATGCTAAGAATACGAATGAATTCTGCGCATGTGCGGGAACTTGAACTCGTAAAATTTCGAATAAATATAGAAATATTTTGATATTAAATTCTATTTTTGATGTATATTATTTAGAATTATTCAATTTATCTCTAGGAATGATGGAGAAAACCAGCTAAAATAAAATATAAAAAAATGAAAAATATATAAAAATATTTGTCGGCTTCGAGCCTCGAACTGAAGACCTGCAAAACTAAGCACTACACTCTGCCGATCAAGCCACCAAGCCTCGTAACCTGAGAGCTTCTTAAGGGTCTAAGAGTCTCATTACGACTTTAAAGTAAAATTTTAAATACGGTGTCAATCTATTCCAAAAGTACAATGCTAAGAATACGAATGAATTCTGCGCATGTGCGGGAATTTGAACTCGTAAAATTTCGAATAAATATAGAAATATTTTGATATTAAATTCTATTTTTGATGTATATAATTTAGAATTATTCAATTTATCTCTAGGAATGATGGAGAAAACCAGCTAAAATAAAATATAAAAAAATGAAAATATATAAAAATATTTGTCGGCTTCGAGCCTCGAACTGAAGACCTGCAAAACTAAGCACTACACTCTGCCGATCAAGCCACCAAGCCTCGCAACCTGAGAGCTTCTGAAGGGTCTAAGAGTCTCATTACGACTTTAAAGTAAAATTTTAAATACGGTGTCAATCTATTCCAAAAGTACAATGCTAAGAATACGAATGAATTCTGCGCATGTGCGGGAACTTGAACTCGTAAAATTTCGAATAAATATAGAAATATTTTGATATTAAATTCTATTTTTGATGTATATAATTTAGAATTATTCAATTTATCTCTAGGAATGATGGAGAAAACCAGCTAAAATAAAATATAAAAAAATGAAAATATATAAAAATATTTGTCGGCTTCGAGCCTCGAACTGAAGACCTGCAAAACTAAGCACTACACTCTGCCGATCAAGCCACCAAGCCTCGCAACCTGAGAGCTTCTGAAGGGTCTAAGAGTCTCATTACGACTTTAAAGTAAAATTTTAAATACGGTGTCAATCTATTCCAAAAGTACAATGCTAAGAATACGAATGAATTCTGCGCATGTGCGGGAACTTGAACTCGTAAAATTTCGAATAAATATAGAAATATTTTGATATTAAATTCTATTTTTGATGTATATAATTTAGAATTATTCAATTTATCTCTAGGAATGATGGAGAAAACCAGCTAAAATAAAATATAAAAAAATGAAAATATATAAAAATATTTGTCGGCTTCGAGCCTCGAACTGAAGACCTGCAAAACTAAGCACTACACTCTGCCGATCAAGCCACCAAGTCTCGCAACCTGAGAGCTTCTGAAGGGTCTAAGAGTCTCATTACGACTTTAAAGTAAAATTTTAAATACGGTGTCAATCTATTCCAAAAGTACAATGCTAAGAATACGAATGAATTCTGCGCATGTGCGGGAACTTGAACTCGTAAAATTTCGAATAAATATAGAAATATTTTGATATTAAATTATATTTTTGATGTATATTATTTAGAATTATTCAATTTATCTCTAGGAATGATGGAGAAAACCATCTAAAATAAAATATAAAAAAATGAAAAATATATAAAAATATTTGTCGGCTTCGAGCCTCGAACTGAAGACCTGCAAAACTAAGCACTACACTCTGCCGATCAAGCCACGAAGCCTCGTAATCTGAGAGCTTCTGAAGGGTCTAAGAGTCTCATTACGACTTTAAAGTAAAATTTTAAATACGGTGTCAATCTATTCCAAAAGTACAATGCTAAGAATACGAATGAATTCTGCGCATGTGCGGGAATTTGAACTCGTAAAATTTCGAATAAATATAGAAATATTTTGATATTAAATTCTATTTTTGATGTATATAATTTAGAATTATTCAATTTATCTCTAGGAATGATGGAGAAAACCAGCTAAAATAAAATATAAAAAAATGAAAATATATAAAAATATTTGTCGGCTTCGAGCCTCGAACTGAAGACCTGCAAAACTAAGCACTACACTCTGCCGATCAAGCCACCAAGCCTCGCAACCTGAGAGCTTCTGAAGGGTCTAAGAGTCTCATTACGACTTTAAAGTAAAATTTTAAATACGGTGTCAATCTATTCCAAAAGTACAATGCTAAGAATACGAATGAATTCTGCGCATGTGCGGGAACTTGAACTCGTAAAATTTCGAATAAATATAGAAATATTTTGATATTAAATTCTATTTTTGATGTATATAATTTAGAATTATTCAATTTATCTCTAGGAATGATGGAGAAAACCAGCTAAAATAAAATATAAAAAAATGAAAATATATAAAAATATTTGTCGGCTTCGAGCCTCGAACTGAAGACCTGCAAAACTAAGCACTACACTCTGCCGATCAAGCCACCAAGCCTCGCAACCTGAGAGCTTCTGAAGGGTCTAAGAGTCTCATTACGACTTTAAAGTAAAATTTTAAATACGGTGTCAATCTATTCCAAAAGTACAATGCTAAGAATACGAATGAATTCTGCGCATGTGCGGGAACTTGAACTCGTAAAATTTCGAATAAATATAGAAATATTTTGATATTAAATTCTATTTTTGATGTATATAATTTAGAATTATTCAATTTATCTCTAGGAATGATGGAGAAAACCAGCTAAAATAAAATATAAAAAAATGAAAATATATAAAAATATTTGTCGGCTTCGAGCCTCGAACTGAAGACCTGCAAAACTAAGCACTACACTCTGCCGATCAAGCCACCAAGCCTCGCAACCTGAGAGCTTCTGAAGGGTCTAAGAGTCTCATTACGACTTTAAAGTAAAATTTTAAATACGGTGTCAATCTATTCCAAAAGTACAATGCTAAGAATACGAATGAATTCTGCGCATGTGCGGGAACTTGAACTCGTAAAATTTCGAATAAATATAGAAATATTTTGATATTAAATTATATTTTTGATGTATATTATTTAGAATTATTCAATTTATCTCTAGGAATGATGGAGAAAACCATCTAAAATAAAATATAAAAAAATGAAAAATATATAAAAATATTTGTCGGCTTCGAGCCTCGAACTGAAGACCTGCAAAACTAAGCACTACACTCTGCCGATCAAGCCACGAAGCCTCGTAATCTGAGAGCTTCTGAAGGGTCTAAGAGTCTCATTACGACTTTAAAGTAAAATTTTAAATACGGTGTCAATCTATTCCAAAAGTACAATGCTAAGAATACGAATGAATTCTGCGCATGTGCGGGAATTTGAACTCGTAAAATTTCGAATAAATATAGAAATATTTTGATATTAAATTCTATTTTTGATGTATATAATTTAGAATTATTCAATTTATCTCTACGAATGATGGAGAAAAATAGCTAATATAAAATATAAAAAAATGAAAATATATAAAAATATTTGTCGGCTTCGAGCCTCGAACTGAAGACCTGCAAAACTAAGCACTACACTCTGCCGATCAAGCCACCAAGCCTCGCAACCTGAGAGCTTCTGAAGGGTCTAAGAGTCTCATTACGACTTTAAAGTAAAATTTTAAATACGGTGTCAATCTATTCCAAAAGTACAATGCTAAGAATACGAATGAATTCTGCGCATGTGCGGGAACTTGAACTCGTAAAATTTCGAATAAATATAGAAATATTTTGATATTAAATTCTATTTTTGATGTATATAATTTAGAATTATTCAATTTATCTCTAGGAATGATGGAGAAAACCAGCTAAAATAAAATATAAAAAAATGAAAATATATAAAAATATTTGTCGGCTTCGAGCCTCGAACTGAAGACCTGCAAAACTAAGCACTACACTCTGCCGATCAAGCCACCAAGCCTCGCAACCTGAGAGCTTCTGAAGGGTCTAAGAGTCTCATTACGACTTTAAAGTAAAATTTTAAATACGGTGTCAATCTATTCCAAAAGTACAATGCTAAGAATACGAATGAATTCTGCGCATGTGCGGGAACTTGAACTCGTAAAATTTCGAATAAATATAGAAATATTTTGATATTAAATTATATTTTTGATGTATATTATTTAGAATTATTCAATTTATCTCTAGGAATGATGGAGAAAACCATCTAAAATAAAATATAAAAAAATGAAAAATATATAAAAATATTTGTCGGCTTCGAGCCTCGAACTGAAGACCTGCAAAACTAAGCACTACACTCTGCCGATCAAGCCACGAAGCCTCGTAATCTGAGAGCTTCTGAAGGGTCTAAGAGTCTCATTACGACTTTAAAGTAAAATTTTAAATACGGTGTCAATCTATTCCAAAAGTACAATGCTAAGAATACGAATGAATTCTGCGCATGTGCGGGAATTTGAACTCGTAAAATTTCGAATAAATATAGAAATATTTTGATATTAAATTCTATTTTTGATGTATATAATTTAGAATTATTCAATTTATCTCTAGGAATGATGGAGAAAACCAGCTAAAATAAAATATAAAAAAATGAAAATATATAAAAATATTTGTCGGCTTCGAGCCTCGAACTGAAGACCTGCAAAACTAAGCACTACACTCTGCCGATCAAGCCACCAAGCCTCGTAACCTGAGAGCTTCTGAAGGATCTAAGAGTCTTATTACGACTTTAAAGTAAAATTTTAAATACGGTGTCAATCTATTCCAAAAGTACAATGCTAAGAATACGAATGAATTCTGCGCATGTGCGGGAATTTGAACTCGTAAAATTTCGAATAAATATAGAAATATTTTGATATTAAATTCTATTTTTGATGTATATAATTTAGAATTATTCAATTTATCTCTACGAATGATGGAGAAAAATAGCTAATATAAAATATAAAAAAATGAAAAATATATAAAAATATTTGTTGGCTTCGAGCCTCGAACTGAAGACCTGCAAAACTTAGCACTACACTCTGCCGATCAAGCCACCAAGCCTCGTAACCTGAGAGCTTCTGAAGGGTCTAAGAGTCTCATTACGACTTTAAAGTAAAATTTTAAATACGGTGTCAATCTATTCCAAAAGTACAATGCTAAGAATACGAATGAATTCTGCGCATGTGCGGGAACTTGAACTCGTAAAATTTCGAATAAATATAGTAATGTTTTGATATTGAATTCTATTTTTTAGGTATATTATTTGGAATTATTCAATTTATCTCTAGGCATGATGGAGAAAACCAGCTAAAATAAAATATAAAAAAATGAAAAATATATAAAAATATTTGTTGGCTTCGAGCCTCGAACTGACCTGCAAAACTAAGCACTACACTCTGCCGATCAAGCCACCAAGCCTCGTAACCTGAGAGCTTCTGAAGGGTCTAAGAATCTCATTACGACTTTAAAGTAAAATTTTAAACACGGTGTCAATCTATTCCAAAAATACAATGCTAAGAATACGAATGAATTCTGCGCATGTGCGGGAACTTGAACTCGTAAAATTTCGAATAAATATAGATATATTTTGATATTAAATTCTATTTTTGATGTATATTATTTGGAATTATTCAATTTATCTCTAGGAATGATGGAGAAAACCAGCTAAAATAAAATATAAAAAAATGAAAAATATATAAAAATATTTGTCGGCTTCGAGCCTCGAACTGAAGACCTGAAAAACTAAGCACTACACTCTGCCGATCAAGCCACCAAGCCTCGTAACCTGAGAGCTTCGGAAGGGTCTAAGAGTCTCATTATGACTTTAAAGTAAAATTTTAAATACGGTGTCAATCTATTCCAAAAGTACAATGCTAAGAATACGAATGAATTCTGCGCATGTGCGGGAACTTGAACTCGTAAAATTTCGAATAAGTATAGAAATATTTTGATATTAAATTCTATTTTTGATGTATATTATTTGGAATTATTCAATTTATCTCTAGGAATGATGGAGAAAGACAGCTAAAATAAAATATAAAAAAATGAAAAATATATAAAAATATTTATCGGCTTCGAGCATCGAACTGAAGACCTGCAAAACTAAGCACTACACTCTGCCGATCAAGCCACGAAGCCTCGTAATCTGAGAGCTTCTGAAGGGTCTAAGAGTCTCATTACGACTTTAAAGTAAAATTTTAAATACGGTGTCAATCTATTCCAAAAGTACAATCCTAAGAATACGAATGAATTCTGCGCATGTGCGGGAATTTGAACTCGTAAAATTTCGAATAAATATAGAAATATTTTGATATTAAATTCTATTTTTGATGTATATAATTTAGAATTATTCAATTTATCTCTAGGAATGATGGAGAAAACCAGCTAAAATAAAATATAAAAAAATGAAAATATATAAAAATATTTGTCGGCTTCGAGCCTCGAACTGAAGACCTGCAAAACTAAGCACTACACTCTGCCGATCAAGCCACCAAGCCTCGTAACCTGATAGCTTCTGAAGGGTCTAAGATTCTTATTACGACTTTAAAGTAAAATTTTAAATACGGTGTCAATCTATTCCAAAAGTACAATGCTAAGAATACGAATGAATTCTGCGCATGTGCGGGAATTTGAACTCGTAAAATTTCGAATAAATATAGAAATATTTTGATATTAAATGCTATTTTTGATGTATATAATTTAGAATTATTCAATTTATCTCTAGGAATGATGGAGAAAACCAGCTAAAATAAATTATAAAAAAATGAAAATATATAAAAATATTTGTCGGCTTCGAGCCTCGAACTGAAGACCTGCAAAACTAAGCACTACACTCTGCCGATCAAGCCACCAAGCCTCGTAACCTGAGAGCTTCTGAAGGGTCTAAGAGTCTCATTACGACTTTAAAGTAAAATTTTAAACACGGTGTCAATCTATTCCAAAAGTACAATGCTAAGAATACGAATGAATTCTGCGCATGTGCTGGAACTTGAACTCGTAAAATTTCGAATAAATATAGAAATATTTTGATATTAAATTATATTTTTGATGTATATTATTTGGAATTATTCAATTTATCTCTAGGAATGATGGAGAAAACCAGCTAAAATAAAATATAAAAAAATGAAAAATATATAAAAATATTTGTCGGCTTCGAGCCTCGAACTGAAGACCTGCAAAACTAAGCACTACATTCTGCCGATCAAGCCACGAAGCCTCGTAATCTGAGAGCTTCTGAAGGGTCTAAGAGTCTCATTACGACTTTAAAGTAAAATTTTAAATACGGTGTCAATCTATTCCAAAAGTACAATGCTAAGAATACGAATGAATTCTGCGCATGTGCGGGAATTTGAACTCGTAAAATTTCGAATAAATATAGAAATATTTTGATATTAAATTCTATTTTTGATGTATATAATTTAGAATTATTCAATTTATCTCTAGGAATGATGGAGAAAACCAGCTAAAATAAAATATAAAAAAATGAAATTATATAAAAATATTTGTCGGCTTCGAGCCTCGAACTGAAGACCTGCAAAACTAAGCACTACACTCTGCCGATCAAGCCACCAAGCCTCGTAACCTGAGAGCTTCTGAAGGGTCTAAGAGTCTTATTACGACTTTAAAGTAAAATTTTAAATACGGTGTCAATCTATTCCAAAAGTACAATGCTAAGAATACGAATGAATTCTGCGCATGTGCGGGAATTTGAACTCGTAAAATTTCGAATAAATATAGAAATATTTTGATATTAAATTCTATTTTTGATGTATATAATTTAGAATTATTCAATTTATCTCTAGGAATGATGGAGAAAACCAGCTAAAATAAAATATAAAAAAATGAAAATATATAAAAATATTTGCCGGCTTCGAGCCTCGAACTGAAGACCTGCAAAACTAAGCACTACACTCTGCCGATCAAGCCACCAAGCCTCGTAACGTAAGAGCTTCTGAAGGGTCTAAGAGTCTCATTACGACTTTAAAGTAAAATTTTAAATACGGTGTCAATCTATTCCAAAAGTACAATGCTAAGAATACGAATGAATTCTGCGCATGTGCGGGAATTTGAACTCGTAAAATTTCGAATAAATATAGAAATATTTTGATATTAAATTCTATTTTTGATGTATATTATTTGGAATTATTCAATTTATCTCTACGAATGATGGAGAAAACCAGCTAAAATAAAATATAAAAAAATGAAAAATATATAAAAATATTTGTCGGCTTCGAGCCTCGAACTGAAGACCTGCAAAACTTAGCACTACACTCTGCCGATCAAGCCACCAAGCCTCGTAACCTGAGAGCTTCTGAAGGGTCTAAGAGTCTCATTACGACTTTAAAGTAAAATTTTAAATACGGTGTCAATCTATTCCAAAAGTACAATGCTAAGAATACGAATGAATTCTGCGCATGTGCGGGAACTTGAACTCGTAAAATTTCGAATAAATATAGTAATGTTTTGATATTGAATTCTATTTTTTAGGTATATTATTTGGAATTATTCAATTTATCTCTAGGAATGATGGAGAAAACCAGCTAAAATAAAATATAAAAAAATTAAAAATATATAAAAATATTTGTTTGCTTCGAGCCTCGAACTGAAGACCTGCCAAACTAAGCACTACACTCTGCCGATCAAGCCACCAAGCCTCGTAACCTGAGAGCTTCTGAAGGGTCTAAGAGTCTCATTACGACTTTAAAGTAAAATTTTAAATACGGTGTCAATCTATTCCAAAAGTAGAATGCTAAGAATACGAATGAATTCTGCGCATGTGCGGGAATTTGAACTCGTAAAATTTCGAATAAATATAGAAATATTTTGATATTAAATTCTATTTTTGATGTATATAATTTAGAATTATTCAATTTATCTCTAGGAATGATGGAGAAAACCAGCTAAAATAAAATATAAAAAAATGAAAATATATAAAAATATTTGTTGGCTTCGAGCCTCGAACTGAAGACCTGCAAAACTAAGCACTACACTCTGCCGATCAAGCCACCATGCCTCGTAACCTAAGAGCTTCTGAAGGGTCTAAGAGTCTCATTACGACTTTAAAGTAAAATTTTAAATACGGTGTCAATCTATTCCAAAAGTACAATGCTAAGAATACGAATGAAATCTTCGCAAGTGCGGGAATTTGAACTCGTAAAATTTCGAATAAATATAGAAATATTTTGATATTAAATTCTATTTTTGATGTATATAATTTAGAATTATTCAATTTATTTCTATGAATGATGGAGAAAACCAGCTAAAATATAATATAAAAAAATGAAAAATATGTAAATATATTTGTTGGCTTCGAGCCTCGAACTGACCTGCAAAACTAAGCACTACACTCTGCCGATCAAGCCACCAAGCCTCGTAACCTGAGAACTTCGGAAGGGTCTAAGAGTCTCATTATGACTTTAAAGTAAAATTTTAAATACGGTGTCAATCTATTTCAAAAATACAATGCTAAGAATACGAATGAATTCTGCGCATGTGCGGGAACTTGAACTCGTAAAATTTCGAATAAATATAGAAATATTTTGATATTAAATTCTATTTTTGATGTATATAATTTAGAATTATTCAATTTATCTCTAGGAATGATGGAGAAAACCAGCTAAAATAAAATATAAAAAAATGAAAAATATATAAAAATATTTGTTGGCTTCGAGCCTCGAACTGAAGACCTGCAAAACTAAGCACTACACTCTGCCGATCAAGCCACCAAGCCTCGTAACCTGAGAGCTTCTGAAGGGTCTAAGAGTCTCATTACGACTTTAAAGTAAAATTTTAAATACGGTGTCAATCTATTCCAAAAGTAGAATGCTAAGAATACGAATGAATTCTGCGCATGTGCGGGAATTAGAACTCGTAAAATTTCGAATAAATATAGAAATATTTTGATATTAAATTCTATTTTTGATGTATATAATTTAGAATTATTCAATTTATCTCTAGGAATGATGGAGAAAACCAGCTAAAATAAAATATAAAAAAATGAAAATATATAAAAATATTTGTTGGCTTCGAGCCTCGAACTGAAGACCTGCAAAACTAAGCACTACACTCTGCCGATCAAGCCACCAAGCCTCGTAACCTAAGAGCTTCTGAAGGGTCTAAGAGTCTCATTACGACTTTAAAGTAAAATTTTAAATACGGTGTCAATCTATTCCAAAAGTACAATGCTAAGAATACGAATGAAATCTTCGCAAGTGCGGGAATTTGAACTCGTAAAATTTCGAATAAATATAGAAATATTTTGATATTAAATTCTATTTTTGATGTATATAATTTAGAATTATTCAATTTATTTCTATGAATGATGGAGAAAACCAGCTAAAATATAATATAAAAAAATGAAAAATATGTAAATATATTTGTTGGCTTCGAGCCTCGAACTGACCTGCAAAACTAAGCACTACACTCTGCCGATCAAGCCACCAAGCCTCGTAACCTGAGAACTTCGGAAGGGTCTAAGAGTCTCATTATGACTTTAAAGTAAAATTTTAAATACGGTGTCAATCTATTTCAAAAGTACAATGCTAAGAATACGAATGAATTCTGCGCATGTGCGGGAACTTGAACTCGTAAAATTTCGAATAAATATAGAAATATTTTGATATTAAATTCTATTTTTGATGTATATTATTTAGAATTATTCAATTTATCTCTAGGAATGATGGAGAAAACCAGCTAAAATAAAATATAAAAAAATGAAAAATATATAAAAATATTTGTCGGCTTCGAGCCTCGAACTGAAGACCTGCAAAACTAAGCACTACACTCTGCCGATCAAGACACCAAGCCTCATAACCTGAGAGCTTCTGAAGGGTCTAAGAGTCTCATTACGACTTTAAAGTAAAATTTTAAATACGGTGTCAATCTATTCCAAAAGTACAATGCTAAGAATACGAATGAATTCTGCGCATGTGCGGGAATTTGAACTCGTAAAATTTCGAATAAATATAGAAATATTTTGATATTAAATTCTATTTTTGATGTATATAATTTAGAATTATTCAATTTATCTCTAGGAATGATGGAGAAAACCAGCTAAAATAAAATATAAAAAAATGAAAATATATAAAAATATTTGTCGGCTTCGAGCCTCGAACTGAAGACCTGCAAAACTAAGCACTACACTCTGCCGATCAAGCCACCAAACCTCGTAACCTAAGAGCTTCTGAAGGGTCTAAGAGTCTCATTACGACTTTAAAGTAAAATTTTAAATACGGTGTCAATCTATTCCAAAAGTACAATGCTAAGAATACGAATGAATTCTGCGCAAGTGCGGGAATTTGAACTCGTAAAATTTCGAATAAATATAGAAATATTTTGATATTAAATTCTATTTTTGATGTATATTATTTGGAATTATTCAATTTATCTCTAGGAATGATGGAGAAAACCAGCTAAAATAAAATATAAAAAAATGAAAAATATATAAAAATATTTGTCGGCTTCGAGCCTCGAACTGAAGACCTGCAAAACTAAGCACTACACTCTGCCGATCAAGACACCAAGCCTCATAACCTGAGAGCTTCTGAAGGGTCTAAGAGTCTCATTACGACTTTAAAGTAAAATTTTAAATACGGTGTCAATCTATTCCAAAAGTACAATGCTAAGAATACGAATGAATTCTGCGCATGTGCGGGAATTTGAACTCGTAAAATTTCGAATAAATATAGAAATATTTTGATATTAAATTCTATTTTTGATGTATATAATTTAGAATTATTCAATTTATCTCTAGGAATGATGGAGAAAACCAGCTAAAATAAAATATAAAAAAATGAAAATATATAAAAATATTTGTCGGCTTCGAGCCTCGAACTGAAGACCTGCAAAACTAAGCACTACACTCTGCCGATCAAGCCACCAAACCTCGTAACCTAAGAGCTTCTGAAGGGTCTAAGAGTCTCATTACGACTTTAAAGTAAAATTTTAAATACGGTGTCAATCTATTCCAAAAGTACAATGCTAAGAATACGAATGAATTCTGCGCAAGTGCGGGAATTTGAACTCGTAAAATTTCGAATAAATATAGAAATATTTTGATATTAAATTCTATTTTTGATGTATATAATTTAGAATTATTCAATTTATCTCTAGGAATGATGGAGAAAACCAGCTAAAATAAAATATAAAAAAATGAAAAATATATAAAAATATTTGTTGGCTTCGAGCCTCGAACTGAAGACCTGCAAAACTAAGCACTACACTCTGCCGATCAAGCCACCAAGCCTCGTAACCTGAGAGCTTCGGAAGGGTCTAAGAGTCTCATTATGACTTTAAAGTAAAATTTTAAATAAGGTGTCAATCTATTCGAAAAGTACAATGCTAAGAATACGAATGAATTCTGCGCATGTGCGGGAACTTGAACTCGTACAATTTCGAATAAATATAGAAATATTTTGGTATTAAATTCTATTTTTGATGTATATAATTTAGAATTATTCAATTTATCTCTAGGAATGATGGAGAAAACCAGCTAAAATAAAATATAAAAAAATGAAAATATATAAAAATATTTGTTGGCTTCGAGCCTCGAACTGAAGACCTGCAAAACTAAGCACTACACTCTGCCGATCAAGCCACCAAGCCTCGTAACCTAAGAGCTTCTGAAGGGTCTAAGAGTCTCATTACGACTTTAAAGTCAAATTTTAAATACGGTGTCAATCTATTCCAAAAGTACAATGCTAAGAATACGAATGAATTCTGCGCATGTGCGGGAATTTGAACTCGTAAAATTTCGAATAAGTATAGAAATATTTTGATATTAAATGCTATTTTTGATGTATATAATTTAGAATTATTCAATTTATCTCTAGGAATGATGGAGAAAACCAGCTAAAATAAATTATAAAAAAATGAAAATATATAAAAATATTTGTCGGCTTCGAGCCTCGAACTGAAGACCTGCAAAACTAAGCACTACACTATGCCGATGAAGCCACCAAGCCTCGTAACCTGAGAGCTTTTGAAGGGTCTAAGAGTCTCATTATGACTTTAAAGTAAAATTTTAAATACGGTGTCAATATATTCCAAAAGTACAATGCTAAGAATACGAATGAATTCTGCGCATGTGCGGGAACTTGAACTTGTAAAATTTCGAATAAATGTAGATATATTTTGATATTAAATTCTATTTTTGATGTATATTATTTGGAATTATTCAATTTATCTCTACGAATGACGGAGAAAACCAGCTAAAATAAAATATAAAAAAATGAAAAATATATAAAAATATTTGTCGGCTTCGAGCCTCGAACTGAAGACCTGCAAAACTAAGCACTACACTCTGCCGATCAAGACACCAAGCCTCATAACCTGAGAGCTTCTGAAGGGTCTAAGAGTCTCATTACGACTTTAAAGTAAAATTTTAAATACGGTGTCAATCTATTCCAAAAGTACAATGCTAAGAATACGAATGAATTCTGCGCATGTGCGGGAATTTGAACTCGTAAAATTTCGAATAAATATAGAAATATTTTGATATTAAATTCTATTTTTGATGTATATAATTTAGAATTATTCAATTTATCTCTAGGAATGATGGAGAAAACCAGCTAAAATAAAATATAAAAAAATGAAAATATATAAAAATATTTGTCGGCTTCGAGCCTCGAACTGAAGACCTGCAAAACTAAGCACTACACTCTGCCGATCAAGCCACCAAACCTCGTAACCTAAGAGCTTCTGAAGGGTCTAAGAGTCTCATTACGACTTTAAAGTAAAATTTTAAATACGGTGTCAATCTATTCCAAAAGTACAATGCTAAGAATACGAATGAATTCTGCGCAAGTGCGGGAATTTGAACTCGTAAAATTTCGAATAAATATAGAAATATTTTGATATTAAATTCTATTTTTGATGTATATTATTTGGAATTATTCAATTTATCTCTAGGAATGATGGAGAAAACCAGCTAAAATAAAATATAAAAAAATGAAAAATATATAAAAATATTTGTCGGCTTCGAGCCTCGAACTGAAGACCTGCAAAACTAAGCACTACACTCTGCCGATCAAGACACCAAGCCTCATAACCTGAGAGCTTCTGAAGGGTCTAAGAGTCTCATTACGACTTTAAAGTAAAATTTTAAATACGGTGTCAATCTATTCCAAAAGTACAATGCTAAGAATACGAATGAATTCTGCGCATGTGCGGGAATTTGAACTCGTAAAATTTCGAATAAATATAGAAATATTTTGATATTAAATTCTATTTTTGATGTATATAATTTAGAATTATTCAATTTATCTCTAGGAATGATGGAGAAAACCAGCTAAAATAAAATATAAAAAAATGAAAATATATAAAAATATTTGTCGGCTTCGAGCCTCGAACTGAAGACCTGCAAAACTAAGCACTACACTCTGCCGATCAAGCCACCAAACCTCGTAACCTAAGAGCTTCTGAAGGGTCTAAGAGTCTCATTACGACTTTAAAGTAAAATTTTAAATACGGTGTCAATCTATTCCAAAAGTACAATGCTAAGAATACGAATGAATTCTGCGCAAGTGCGGGAATTTGAACTCGTAAAATTTCGAATAAATATAGAAATATTTTGATATTAAATTCTATTTTTGATGTATATAATTTAGAATTATTCAATTTATCTCTAGGAATGATGGAGAAAACCAGCTAAAATAAAATATAAAAAAATGAAAAATATATAAAAATATTTGTTGGCTTCGAGCCTCGAACTGAAGACCTGCAAAACTAAGCACTACACTCTGCCGATCAAGCCACCAAGCCTCGTAACCTGAGAGCTTCGGAAGGGTCTAAGAGTCTCATTATGACTTTAAAGTAAAATTTTAAATAAGGTGTCAATCTATTCCAAAAGTACAATGCTAAGAATACGAATGAATTCTGCGCATGTGCGGGAACTTGAACTCGTACAATTTCGAATAAATATAGAAATATTTTGGTATTAAATTCTATTTTTGATGTATATAATTTAGAATTATTCAATTTATCTCTAGGAATGATGGAGAAAACCAGCTAAAATAAAATATAAAAAAATGAAAATATATAAAAATATTTGTTGGCTTCGAGCCTCGAACTGAAGACCTGCAAAACTAAGCACTACACTCTGCCGATCAAGCCACCAAGCCTCGTAACCTAAGAGCTTCTGAAGGGTCTAAGAGTCTCATTACGACTTTAAAGTCAAATTTTAAATACGGTGTCAATCTATTCCAAAAGTACAATGCTAAGAATACGAATGAATTCTGCGCATGTGCGGGAATTTGAACTCGTAAAATTTCGAATAAGTATAGAAATATTTTGATATTAAATGCTATTTTTGATGTATATAATTTAGAATTATTCAATTTATCTCTAGGAATGATGGAGAAAACCAGCTAAAATAAATTATAAAAAAATGAAAATATATAAAAATATTTGTCGGCTTCGAGCCTCGAACTGAAGACCTGCAAAACTAAGCACTACACTATGCCGATGAAGCCACCAAGCCTCGTAACCTGAGAGCTTTTGAAGGGTCTAAGAGTCTCATTATGACTTTAAAGTAAAATTTTAAATACGGTGTCAATATATTCCAAAAGTACAATGCTAAGAATACGAATGAATTCTGCGCATGTGCGGGAACTTGAACTTGTAAAATTTCGAATAAATGTAGATATATTTTGATATTAAATTCTATTTTTGATGTATATTATTTGGAATTATTCAATTTATCTCTACGAATGACGGAGAAAACCAGCTAAAATAAAATATAAAAAAATGAAAAATATATAAAAATATTTGTCGGCTTCAAGCCTCGAACTGAAGACCTGCAAAACTTAGCACTACACTCTGCCGATCAAGCCACCAAGCCTCGTAACCTGAGAGCTTCTGAAGGGTCTAACAATCTCATTACGACTTTAAAGTAAAATTTTAAACACGGTGTCAATCTATTCCAAAAATACAATGCTAAGAATACGAATGAATTCTGCGCATGTGCTGGAACTTGAACTCGTAAAATTTCGAATAAATATAGAAATATTTTGATATTAAATTATATTTTTGATGTATATTATTTGGAATTATTCAATTTATCTCTAGGAATGATGGAGAAAACCAGCTAAAATAAAATATAAAAAAATGAAAAATATATAAAAATATTTGTCGGCTTCGAGCCTCGAACTGAAGACCTGCAAAACTAAGCACTACACTCTGCCGATCAAGCCACCAAGCCTCGTAACCTGAGAGCTTCGGAAGGGTCTAAGAGTCTCATTATGACTTTAAAGTAAAATTTTAAATACGGTGTCAATCTATTCCAAAAGTACAATGCTAAGAATACGAATGAATTCTGCGCATGTGCGGGAACTTGAACTCGTAAAATTTCGAATAAATATAGAAATATTTTGATATTAAATTCTATTTTTGATGTATATTATTTAGAATTATTCAATTTATCTCTAGGAATGATGGAGAAAACCAGCTAAAATAAAATATAAAAAAATTAAAAATATATAAAAATATTTGTCGGCTTCGAGCCTCGAACTGAAGACCTGCAAAACTAAGCACTACACTCTGCCGATCAAGCCACCAAGCCGCGTAACCTGAGAGCTTCTGAAGGGTCTAAGAGTCTCATTACGACTTTAAAGTAAAATTTTAAATACGGTGTCAATCTATTCCAAAAGTAGAATGCTAAGAATACGAATGAATTCTGCGCATGTGCGGGAATTTGAACTCGTAAAAGTTCGAATAAATATAGAAATATTTTGATATTAAATTCTATTTTTGATGTATATAATTTAGAATTATTCAATTTATCTCTAGGAATGATGGAGAAAACCAGCTAAAATAAAATATAAAAAAATGAAAATATATAAAAATATTTGTTGGCTTCGAGCCTCGAACTGAAGACCTGCAAAACTAAGCACTACACTCTGCCGATCAAGCCACCAAGCCTCGTAACCTAAGAGCTTCTGAAGGGTCTAAGAGTCTCATTACGACTTTAAAGTAAAATTTTAAATACGGTGTCAATCTATTCCAAAAGTACAATGCTAAGAATACGAATGAAATCTTCGCAAGTGCGGGAATTTGAACTCGTAAAATTTCGAATAAATATAGAAATATTTTGATATTAAATTCTATTTTTGATGTATATAATTTAGAATTATTCAATTTATTTCTATGAATGATGGAGAAAACCAGCTAAAATATAATATAAAAAAATGAAAAATATGTAAAAATATTTGTTGGCTTCGAGCCTCGAACTGACCTGCAAAACTAAGCACTACACTCTGCCGATCAAGCCACCAAGCCTCGTAACCTGAGAACTTCGGAAGGGTCTAAGAGTCTCATTATGACTTTAAAGTAAAATTTTAAATACGGTGTCAATCTATTTCAAAAGTACAATGCTAAGAATACGAATGAATTCTGCGCATGTGCGGGAACTTGAACTCGTAAAATATCGAATAAATATAGAAATATTTTGATATTAAATTCTATTTTTGATGTATATTATTTAGAATTATTCAATTTATCTCTAGGAATGATGGAGAAAACCAGCTAAAATAAAATATAAAAAATGAAAAATATATAAAAATATTTGTCGGCTTCGAGCCTCGAACTGAAGACCTGCAAAACTAAGCACTACACTCTGCCGATCAAGCCACCAAGCCTCGTAACCTGAGAGCTTCTGAAGGGTCTAAGAGTCTCATTACGACTTTAAAGTAAAATTTTAAATACGGTGTCAATCTATTCCAAAAGTACAATGCTAAGAATACGAATGAATTCTGCGCATGTGCGGGAATTTGAACTCGTAAAATTTCGAATAAATATAGAAATATTTTGATATTAAATTCTATTTTTGATGTATATAATTTAGAATTATTCAATTTATCTCTAGGAATGATGGAGAAAACCAGCTAAAATAAAATATAAAAAAAATGAAAATATATAAAAATATTTGTCGGCTTCGAGCCTCGAACTGAAGACCTGCAAAACTAAGCACTACACTCTGCCGATCAAGCCACCAAACCTCGTAACCTAAGAGCTTCTGAAGGGTCTAAGAGTCTCATTACGACTTTAAAGTAAAATTTTAAATACGGTGTCAATCTATTCCAAAAGTACAATGCTAAGAATACGAATGAATTCTGCGCAAGTGCGGGAATTTGAACTCGTAAAATTTCGAATAAATATAGAAATATTTTGATATTAAATTCTATTTTTGATGTATATAATTTAGAATTATTCAATTTATCTCTAGGAATGATGGAGAAAACCAGCTAAAATAAAATATAAAAAAATGAAAAATATATAAAAATATTTGTTGGCTTCGAGCCTCGAACTGAAGACCTGCAAAACTAAGCACTACACTCTGCCGATCAAGCCACCAAGCCTCGTAACCTGAGAGCTTCTGAAGGGTCTAAGAGTCTCATTATGACTTTAAAGTAAAATTTTAAATACGGTGTCAATCTATTCCAAAAGTACAATGCTAAGAATACGAATGAATTCTGCGCATGTGCGGGAACTTGAACTTGTAAAATTTCGAATAAATGTAGATATATTTTGATATTAAATTCTATTTTTGATGTATATTATTTGGAATTATTCAATTTATCTCTAGGAATGATGGAGAAAACCAGCTAAAATAAAATATAAAAAAATGAAAAATATATAAAAATATTTGTCGGCTTCGAGCCTCGAACTGAAGACCTGAAAAACTAAGCACTACACTCTGCCGATCAAGCCACCAAGCCTCGTAACCTGAGAGCTTCGGAAGGGTCTAAGAGTCTCATTATGACTTTAAAGTAAAATTTTAAATAAAGTGTCAATCTATTCCAAAAGTACAATGCTAAGAATACGAATGAATTCTGCGCATGTGCGGGAACTTGAACTCGTAAAATTTCGAATAAATATAGAAATATTTTGGTATTAAATTCTATTTTTGATGTATATAATTTAGAATTATTCAATTTATCTCTAGGAATGATGGAGAAAACCAGCTAAAATAAAATATAAAAAAATGAAAATATATAAAAATATTTGTCGGCTTCGAGCCTCGAACTGAAGACCTGCAAAACTAAGCACTACACTCTGCCGATCAAGCCACCAAGCCTCGTAACCTAAGAGCTTCTGAAGGGTCTAAGAGTCTCATTACGACTTTAAAGTAAAATTTTAAATACGGTGTCAATCTATTCCAAAAGTACAATGCTAAGAATACGAATGAATTCTGCGCATGTGCGGGAATTTGAACTCGTAAAATTTCGAATAAATATAGAAATATTTTGATATTAAATTCTATTTTTGATGTATATAATTTAGAATTATTCAATTTATCTCTATGAATGATGGAGAAAACCAGCTAAAATAAAATATAAAAAAATGAAAAGTATATAAAAATATTTGTTGGCTTCGAGCCTCGAACTGACCTGCAAAACTAAGCACTACACTCTGCCGATCAAGCCACCAAGCCTCGTAACCTGAGAGCTTCTGAAGGGTCTAAGAATCTCATTACGACTTTAAAGTAAAATTTTAAACACGGTGTCAATCTATTCCAAAA
This sequence comes from Argiope bruennichi, assembly GCF_947563725.1. Taxonomy (NCBI): domain Eukaryota; kingdom Metazoa; phylum Arthropoda; class Arachnida; order Araneae; family Araneidae; genus Argiope; species Argiope bruennichi. The sequence continues at coordinate 52,714,173 of NC_079152.1, forward strand.
ATACAATGCTAAGAATACGAATGAATTCTACGCATGTGTGGGAACTTGAACTCGTAAAATTTCGAATAAATATAGAAATATTTTGATATTAAATTCTATTTTTGATGTATATAATTTAGAATTATTCAATTTATCTCTAGGAATGATGGAGAAAACCAGCTAAAATAAAATATAAAAAAATGAAAAATATATAAAAATATTTGTTGGCTTCGAGCCTCGAACTGAAGACCTGCAAAACTAAGCACTACACTCTGCCGATCAAGCCACCAAGCCTCGTAACCTGAGAGCTTCTGAAGGGTCTAAGAGTCTCATTATGACTTTAAAGTAAAATTTTAAATACGGTGTCAATCTATTCCAAAAGTACAATGCTAAGAATACGAATGAATTCTGCGCATGTGCGGGAACTTGAACTTGTAAAATTTCGAATAAATGTAGATATATTTTGATATTTAATTCTATTTTTGATGTATATTATTTGGAATTATTCAATTTATCTCTAGGAATGATGGAGAAAACCAGCTAAAATAAAATATAAAAAAATGAAAAATATATAAAAATATTTGTCGGCTTCGAGCCTCGAACTGAAGACCTGAAAAACTAAGCACTACACTCTGCCGATCAAGCCACCAAGCCTCGTAACCTGAGAGCTTCGGAAGGGTCTAAGAGTCTCATTATGACTTTAAAGTAAAATTTTAAATAAAGTGTCAATCTATTCCAAAAGTACAATGCTAAGAATACGAATGAATTCTGCGCATGTGCGGGAACTTGAACTCGTAAAATTTCGAATAAATATAGAAATATTTTGGTATTAAATTCTATTTTTGATGTATATAATTTAGAATTATTCAATTTATCTCTAGGAATGATGGAGAAAACCAGCTAAAATAAAATATAAAAAAATGAAAATATATAAAAATATTTGTCGGCTTCGAGCCTCGAACTGAAGACCTGCAAAACTAAGCACTACACTCTGCCGATCAAGCCACCAAGCCTCGTAACCTAAGAGCTTCTGAAGGGTCTAAGAGTCTCATTACGACTTTAAAGTAAAATTTTAAATACGGTGTCAATCTATTCCAAAAGTACAATGCTAAGAATACGAATGAATTCTGCGCATGTGCGGGAATTTGAACTCGTAAAATTTCGAATAAATATAGAAATATTTTGATATTAAATTCTATTTTTGATGTATATAATTTAGAATTATTCAATTTATCTCTATGAATGATGGAGAAAACCAGCTAAAATAAAATATAAAAAAATGAAAAGTATATAAAAATATTTGTTGGCTTCGAGCCTCGAACTGACCTGCAAAACTAAGCACTACACTCTGCCGATCAAGCCACCAAGCCTCGTAACCTGAGAGCTTCTGAAGGGTCTAAGAATCTCATTACGACTTTAAAGTAAAATTTTAAACACGGTGTCAATCTATTCCAAAAATACAATGCTAAGAATACGAATGAATTCTACGCATGTGTGGGAACTTGAACTCGTAAAATTTCGAATAAATATAGAAATATTTTGATATTAAATTCTATTTTTGATGTATATTATTTGGAATTATTCAATTTATCTCTAGGAATGATGGAGAAAACCAGCTAAAATAAAATATAAAAAAATGAAAAATATATAAAAATATTTGTCGTCTTCGAGCCTCGAACTGAAGACCTGAAAAACTAAGCCCTACACTCTGCCGATCAAGCCACCAAGCCTCGTAACCTGAGAGCTTCGGAAGGGTCTAAGAGTCTCATTATGACTTTAAAGTAAAATTTTAAATACGGTGTCAATCTATTCCAAAAGTACAATGCTAAGAATACGAATGAATTCTGCGCATGTGCGGGAACTTGAACTCGTAAAATTTCGAATAAATATAGAAATATTTTGATATTAAATTCTATTTTTGATGTATATAATTTAGAATTATTCAATTTATCTCTAGGAATGATGGAGAAAACCAGCTAAAATAAAATATAAAAAAATGAAAATATATAAAAATATTTGTCGGCTTCGAGCCTCGAACTGAAGACCTGCAAAACTAAGCACTACACTCTGCCGATCAAGCCACCAAGCCTCGTAACCTGAGAGCTTCTGAAGGGTCTAAGAATCTCATTACGACTTTAAAGTAAAATTTTAAACACGGTGTCAATCTATTCCAAAAATACAATGCTAAGAATACGAATGAATTCTACGCATGTGCGGGAACTTGAACTCGTAAAATTTCGAATAAATATAGAAATAATTTGATATTAAATTATATTTTTGATGTATATTATTTGGAATTATTCAATTTATCTCTAGGAATGATGGAGAAAACCAGCTAAAATAAAATATAAAAAAATGAAAAATATATAAAAATATTTGTTGGCTTCGAGCCTCGAACTGACCTGCAAAACTAAGCACTACACTCTGCCGATCAAGCCACCAAGCCTCGTAGCCTGAGAGCTTTTGAAGGGTCTAAGAGTCTCATTATGACTTTAAAGTAAAATTTTAAATACGGTGTCAATCTATTCCAAAAGTACAATGCTAAGAATACGAATGAATTCTGCGCATGTGCGGGAACTTGAACTTGTAAAATTTCGAATAAATGTAGATATATTTTGATATTAAATTCTATTTTTGATGTATATTATTTGGAATTATTCAATTTATCTCTAGGAATGATGGAGAAAACCAGCTAAAATAAAATTTAAAAAAATGAAAAATATATAAAAATATTTGTCGGCTTCGAGCCTCGAACTGAAGACCTGAAAAACTAAGCACTACACTCTGCCGATCAAGCCACGAAGCCTCGTAATCTGAGAGCTTCTGAAGGGTCTAAGAGTCTCATTACGACTTTAAAGTAAAATTTTATATACGGTGTCAATCTATTCCAAAAGTACAATGCTAAGAATACGAATGAACTCTGCGCATGTGCGGGAACTTGAACTCGTAAAATTTCGAATAAATATAGAAATATTTTGGTATTAAATTCTATTTTTGATGTATATAATTTAGAATTATTCAATTTATCTCTAGGAATGATGGAGAAAACCAGCTAAAATAAAATATAAAAAAATGAAAATATATAAAAATATTTGTCGGCTTCGAGCCTCGAACTGAAGACCTGCAAAACTAAGCACTACACTCTGCCGATCAAGCCACCAAGCCTCGTAACCTAAGAGCTTCTGAAGGGTCTAAGAGTCTCATTACGACTTTAAAGTAAAATTTTAAATACGGTGTCAATCTATTCCAAAAGTACAATGCTAAGAATACGAATGAATTCTGCGCATGTGCGGGAATTTGAACTCGTAAAATTTCGAATAAATATAGAAATATTTTGATATTAAATTCTATTTTTGATGTATATAATTTAGAATTATTCAATTTATCTCTAGGAATGATGGAGAAAACCAGCTAAAATAAAATATAAAAAAATGAAAAATATATAAAAATATTTGTTGGCTTCGAGCCTCGAACTGACCTGCAAAACTAAGCACTACACTCTGCCGATCAAGCCACCAAGCCTCGTAACCTGAGAGCTTTTGAAGGGTCTAAGAGTCTCATTATGACTTTAAAGTAAAATTTTAAATACGATGTCAATCTATTCCAAAAGTACAATGCTAAGAATACGAATGAATTCTGCGCATGTGCGGGAACTTGAACTCGTAAAATTTCGAATAAATATAGAAATATTTTGATATTAAATTCTATTTTTGATGTATATTATTTAGAATTATTCAATTTATCTCTAGGAATGATGGAGAAAACCAGCTAAAATAAAATATAAAAAAATGAAAAATATATAAAAATATTTGTCGGCTTCGAGCCTCGAACTGAAGACCTGCAAAACTAAGCACTACACTCTGCCGATCAAGCCACCAAGCATCGTAACCTGAGAGCTTCTGAAGGGTCTAAGAGTCTCATTACGACTTTAAAGTAAAATTTTAAATACGGTGTCAATCTATTCCAAAAGTACAATGCTAAGAATACGAATGAATTCTGCGCATGTGCAGGAATTTGAACTCGTAAAATTTCGAATAAATATAGAAATATTTTGATATTAAATTCTATTTTTGATGTATATAATTTAGAATTATTCAATTTATCTCTATGAATGATGGAGAAAACCAGCTAAAATAAAATATAAAAAAATGAAAATATATAAAAATATTTGTCGGCTTCGAGCCTCGAACTGAAGACCTGCAAAACTAAGCACTACACTCTGCCGATCAAGCCACCAAGCCTCGTAACGTAAGAGCTTCTGAAGGGTCTAAGAGTCTCATTACGACTTTAAAGTAAAATTTTAAATACGGTGTCAATCTATTCCAAAAGTACAATGCTAAGAATACGAATGAATTCTGCGCATATGCGGGAATTTGAACTCGTAAAATTTCGAATAAATATAGAAATATTTTGATATTAAATTCTATTTTTGATGTATATAATTTAGAATTATTCAATTTATCTCTACGAATGATGGAGAAAAATAGCTAATATAAAATATAAAAAAATGAAAAATATATAAAAATATTTGTTGGCTTCGAGCCTCGAACTGAAGACCTGCAAAACTAAGCACTACACTCATCCGATCAAGCCACCAAGCCTCGTAACCTGAGAGCTTTTGAAGGGTCTCAGAGTCTCATTATGACTTTAAAGTAAAATTTTAAATACGGTGTCAATCTATTCCAAAAGTACAATGCTAAGAATACGAATGAATTCTGCGCATGTGCGGGAACTTGAACTTGTAAAATTTCGAATAAATGTAGATATATTTTGATATTAAATTCTATTTTTGATGTATATTATTTGGAATTATTCAATTTATCTCTAGGAATGATGGAGAAAACCAGCTAAAATAAAATATAAAAAAATGAAAAATATATAAAAATATTTGTCGGTTTCGAGCCTCGAACTGAAGACCTGCAAAACTAAGCACTACACTCTGCCGATCAAGCCACCAAGCCTCGTAACCTGAGAGCTTCGGAAGGGTCTAAGAGTCTCATTATGACTTTAAAGTAAAATTTTAAATACGGTGTCAATCTATTCCAAAAGTACAATGCTAAGAATACGAATGAATTCTGCGCATGTGCGGGAACTTGAACTCGTAAAATTTCGAATAAATATAGAAATATTTAGATATTAAATTATATTTTTGATGTATATTATTTGGAATTATTCAATTTATCTCTAGGAATGATGGAGAAAACCAGCTAAAATAAAATATAAAAAAATGAAAAATATATAAAAATATTTGTCGGCTTCGGGCCTCGAACTGAAGACCTGCAAAACTAAGCAGTACACTCTGCCGATCAAGCCACCAAACCTCGTAACCTGAGAGCTTCTGAAGGGTCTAAGAGTCTTATTACGACTTTAAAGTAAAATTTTAAATACGGTGTCAATCTATTCCAAAAGTACAATGCTAAGAATACGAATGAATTTTGCGCATGTGCGGGAACTTGAACTCGTAAAATTTCGAATAAATATAGAAATATTTTGATATTAAATTCTATTTTTGATGTATATTATTTGGAATTATTCAATTTATCTCTAGGAATGATGGAGAAAACCAGCTAAAATAAAATATAAAAAAATGAAAAATATATAAAAATATTTGTCGGCTTCGAGCCTCGAACTGAAGACCTGCAAAACTAAGCACTACACTCTGCCGATCAAGCCACCAAGCCTCGTAACCTGAGAGCTTCGGAAGGGTCTAAGAGTCTCATTATGACTTTAAAGTAAAATTTTAAATACGGTGTCAATCTATTCCAAAAGTACAATGCTAAGAATACGAATGAATTCTGCGCATGTGCGGGAACTTGAACTCGTAAAATTTCGAATAAATATAGAAATATTTTGATATTAAATTCTATTTTTGATGTATATTATTTAGAATTATTCAATTTATCTCTAGGAATGATGGAGAAAACCATCTAAAATAAAATATAAAAAAATGAAAAATATATAAAAATATTTGTCGGCTTCGAGCCTCGAACTGAAGACCTGCAAAACTAAGCACTACACTCTGCCGATCAAGCCACCAAGCCTCGAAACCAGAGAGCTTCTGAAGGGTCTAAGAGTCTCATTACGACTTTAAACTAAAATTTTAAATACGGTGTCAATCTATTCCAAAAGTACAATGCTAAGAATACGAATGAATTCTGCGCATGTGAGGGAACTTGAACTCGTAAAATTTCGAATAAATATAGAAATATTTTGATATTAAATTCTATTTTTGATGTATATAATTTAGAATTATTCAATTTATCTCTAGGAATGATGGAGAAAACCAGCTAAAATAAAATATAAAAAAATGAAAATATATAAAAATATTTGTCGGCTTCGAGCCTCGAACTGAAGACCTGCAAAACTAAGCGCTACACTCTGCCGATCAAGCCACCAAGCCTCGTACCCTGAGAGCTTCTGAAGGGTCTAAGAGTCTCATTACGACTTTAAAGTAAAATTTTAAATACGGTGTCAATCTATTCCAAAAGTACAATGCTAAGAATACGAATGAATTCTGCGCATGTGCGGGAACTTGAACTCGTAAAATTTCGAATAAATATAGAAATATTTTGATATTAAATTCTATTTTTGATGTATATTATTTGGAATTATTCAATTTATCTCTAGGGATAATGGAGAAAAAGAGCTAAAATAAAATATAAAAAAATGAAAAATATATAAAAATATTTGGTTGCTTCGAGCCTCGAACTGACCTGCAAAACTAAGCACTACACTCTGCCGATCAAGCCACCAAGCCTCGTAACCTGAGAGCTTCTGAAGGGTCTAAGAATCTCATTACGACTTTAAAGTAAAATTTTAAACACGGTGTCAATCTATTCGAAAAATACAATGCTAAGAATACGAATGAATTCTGCGCATGTGCGGGAACTTGAACTCGTAAAATTTCGAATAAATATAGAAATATTTTGATATTAAATTCTATTTTTGATGTATATTATTTGGAATTATTCAATTTATCTCTAGGAATGATGGAGAAAACCAGCTAAAATAAAATATAAAAAAATGAAAAATATATAAAAATATTTGTCGGCTTCCAGCCTCGAACTGAAGACCTGCAAAACTAAGCACTACACTCTGCCGATCAAGCCACCAAGCCTCGTAACCTGAGAGCTTCTGAAGGGTCTAAGAGTCTCATTACGACTTTAAAGTAAAATTTTAAATACGGTGTCAATCTATTCCAAAAGTACAATGCTAAGAATACGAATGAATTCTGCGCATGTGCGGGAATTTGAACTCGTAAAATTTCGAATAAATATAGAAATATTTTGATATTAAATTCTATTTTTGATGTATATAATTTAGAATTATTCAATTTATCTCTACGAATGATGGAGAAAAATAGCTAATATAAAATATAAAAAAATGAAAAATATATAAAAATATTTGTTGGCTTCGAGCCTCGAACTGAAGACCTGCAAAACTAAGCACTACACTCTGCCGATCAAGCCACCAAGCCTCGTAACCTGAGAGCTTTTGAAGGGTCTAAGAGTCTCATTATGACTTTAAAGTAAAATTTTAAATACGGTGTCAATCTATTCCAAAAGTACAATGCTAAGAATACGAATGAATTCTGCGCATGTGCGGGAACTTGAACTTGTAAAATTTCGAATAAATGTAGATATATTTTGATATTAAATTCTATTTTTGATGTATATTATTTGGAATTATTCAATTTATCTCTAGGAATGATGGAGAAAACCAGCTAAAATAAAATATAAAAAAATGAAAAATATATAAAAATATTTGTCGGCTTCGAGCCTCGAACTGAAGACCTGCAAAACTAAGCACTACACTCTGCCGATCAAGCCACCAAGCCTCGTAACCTGAGAGCTTCTGAAGGGTCTAAGAGTCTCATTACGACTTTAAAGTAAAATTTTAAATACGGTGTCAATCTATTCCAAAAGTACAATGCTAAGAATACGAATGAATTCTGCGCATGTGCGGGAATTTGAACTCGTAAAATTTCGAATAAATATAGAAATATTTTGATATTAAATTCTATTTTTGATGTATATAATTTAGAATTATTCAATTTATCTCTACGAATGATGGAGAACAATAGCTAATATAAAATATAAAAAAATGAAAAATATATAAAAATATTTGTTGGCTTCGAGCCTCGAACTGAAGACCTGCAAAACTAAGCACTACACTCTGCCGATCAAGCCACCAAGCCTCGTAACCTGAGAGCTTTTGAAGGGTCTAAGAGTCTCATTATGACTTTAAAGTAAAATTTTAAATACGGTGTCAATCTATTCCAAAAGTACAATGCTAAGAATACGAATGAATTCTGCGCATGTGCGGGAACTTGAACTTGTAAAATTTCGAATAAATGTAGATATATTTTGATATTAAATTCTATTTTTGATGTATATTATTTGGAATTATTCAATTTATCTCTAGGAATGATGGAGAAAACCAGCTAAAATAAAATATAAAAAAATGAAAAATATATAAAAATATTTGTCGGTTTCGAGCCTCGAACTGAAGACCTGCAAAACTAAGCACTACACTATGCCGATCAAGCCACCAAGCCTCGTAACCTGAGAGCTTCGGAAGGGTCTAACAGTCTCATTATGAATTTAAAGTAAAATTTTAAATACGGTGTCAATCTATTCCAAAAGTACAATGCTAAGAATACGAATGAATTCTGCGCATGTGCGGGAACTTGAACTCGTAAAATTTCGAATAAATATAGAAATATTTTGATATTAAATTATATGTTTTATGTATATTATTTGGAATTATTCAATTTATCTCTAGGAATGATGGAGAAAACCAGCTAAAATAAAATATAAAAAAATGAAAAATATATAAAATTATTTGTCGGCTTCGGGCCTCGAACTGAAGACCTGCAAAACTAAGCAGTACACTCTGCCGATCAAGCCACCAAGCCTCGTAACCTGAGAGCTTCTGAAGGGTCTAAGAGTCTCATTACGACTTTAAAGTAAAATTTTAAATACGGTGTCAATCTATTCCAAAAGTACAATGCTAAGAATACGAATGAATTTTGCGCATGTGCGGGAACTTGAACTCGTAAAATTTCGAATAAATATAGAAATATTTTGATATTAAATTCTATTTTTGATGTATATTATTTGGAATTATTCAATTTATCTCTAGGAATGATGGAGAAAACCAGCTAAAATAAAATATAAAAAAATGAAAAATATATAAAAATATTTGTCGGCTTCCAGCCTCGAACTGAAGACCTGCAAAACTAAGCACTACACTCTGCCGATCAAGCCACCAAGCCTCGTAACCTGAGAGCTTCTGAAGGGTCTAAGAGTCTCATTACGACTTTAAAGTAAAATTTTAAATACGGTGTCAATCTATTCCAAAAGTACAATGCTAAGAATACGAATGAATTCTGCGCATGTGCGGGAATTTGAACTCGTAAAATTTCGAATAAATATAGAAATATTTTGATATTAAATTCTATTTTTGATGTATATAATTTAGAATTATTCAATTTATCTCTACGAATGATGGAGAAAAATAGCTAATATAAAATATAAAAAAATGAAAAATATATAAAAATATTTGTTGGCTTCGAGCCTCGAACTGAAGACCTGCAAAACTAAGCACTACACTCTGCCGATCAAGCCACCAAGCCTCGTAACCTGAGAGCTTTTGAAGGGTCTAAGAGTCTCATTATGACTTTAAAGTAAAATTTTAAATACGGTGTCAATCTATTCCAAAAGTACAATGCTAAGAATACGAATGAATTCTGCGCATGTGCGGGAACTTGAACTTGTAAAATTTCGAATAAATGTAGATATATTTTGATATTAAATTCTATTTTTGATGTATATTATTTGGAATTATTCAATTTATCTCTAGGAATGATGGAGAAAACCAGCTAAAATAAAATATAAAAAAATGAAAAATATATAAAAATATTTGTCGGCTTCGAGCCTCGAACTGAAGACCTGCAAAACTAAGCACTACACTCTGCCGATCAAGCCACCAAGCCTCGTAACCTGAGAGCTTCTGAAGGGTCTAAGAGTCTCATTACGACTTTAAAGTAAAATTTTAAATACGGTGTCAATCTATTCCAAAAGTACAATGCTAAGAATACGAATGAATTCTGCGCATGTGCGGGAATTTGAACTCGTAAAATTTCGAATAAATATAGAAATATTTTGATATTAAATTCTATTTTTGATGTATATAATTTAGAATTATTCAATTTATCTCTACGAATGATGGAGAACAATAGCTAATATAAAATATAAAAAAATGAAAAATATATAAAAATATTTGTTGGCTTCGAGCCTCGAACTGAAGACCTGCAAAACTAAGCACTACACTCTGCCGATCAAGCCACCAAGCCTCGTAACCTGAGAGCTTTTGAAGGGTCTAAGAGTCTCATTATGACTTTAAAGTAAAATTTTAAATACGGTGTCAATCTATTCCAAAAGTACAATGCTAAGAATACGAATGAATTCTGCGCATGTGCGGGAACTTGAACTTGTAAAATTTCGAATAAATGTAGATATATTTTGATATTAAATTCTATTTTTGATGTATATTATTTGGAATTATTCAATTTATCTCTAGGAATGATGGAGAAAACCAGCTAAAATAAAATATAAAAAAATGAAAAATATATAAAAATATTTGTCGGTTTCGAGCCTCGAACTGAAGACCTGCAAAACTAAGCACTACACTATGCCGATCAAGCCACCAAGCCTCGTAACCTGAGAGCTTCGGAAGGGTCTAACAGTCTCATTATGACTTGAAAGTAAAATTTTAAATACGGTGTCAATCTATTCCAAAAGTACAATGCTAAGAATACGAATGAATTCTGCGCATGTGCGGGAACTTGAACTCGTAAAATTTCGAATAAATATAGAAATATTTTGATATTAAATTCTATTTTTGATGTATATTATTTAGAATTATTCAATTTATCTCTAGGAATGATGGAGAAAACCATCTAAAATAAAATATAAAAAAATGAAAAATATATAAAAATATTTGTCGGCTTCGAGCCTCGAACTGAAGACCTGCAAAACTAAGCACTACACTCTGCCGATCAAGCCACCACGCCTCGTAACCTGAGAGCTTCTGAAGGGTCTAAGAGTCTCATTACGACTTTAAACTAAAATTTTAAATACGGTGTCAATCTATTCCAAAAGTACAATGCTAAGAATACGAATGAATTCTGCACATGTGCGGGAATTTGAACTCGTAAAATTTCGAATAAATATAGAAATATTTTGATATTAAATTCTATTTTTGATGTATATAATTTAGAATTATTCAATTTATCTCTAGGAATGATGGAGAAAACCAGCTAAAATAAAATATAAAAAAATGAAAATATATAAAAATATTTGTCGGCTTCGAGCCTCGAACTGAAGACCTGCAAAACTAAGCACTACACTCTGCCGATCAAGCCACCAAGCCTCGTAACGTAAGAGCTTCTGAAGGGTCTAAGAGTCTCATTACGACTTTAAAGTAAAATTTTAAATACGGTGTCAATCTATTCCAAAAGTACAATGCTAAGAATACGAATGAATTCTGCGCATGTGCGGGAATTTGAACTCGTAAAATTTCGAATAAATATAGAAATATTTTGATATTAAATTCTATTTTTGATGTATATAATTTAGAATTATTCAATTTATCTCTACGAATGATGGAGAAAAATAGCTAATATAAAATATAAAAAAATGAAAAATATATAAAAATATTTGTCGGCTTCGAGCCTCGAACTGAAGACCTGCAAAACTAAGCGCTACACTCTGCCGATCAAGCCACCAAGCCTCGTACCCTGAGAGCTTCTGAAGGGTCTAAGAGTCTCATTACGACTTTAAAGTAAAATTTTAAATACGGTGTCAATCTATTCCAAAAGTACAATGCTAAGAATACGAATGAATTCTGCGCATGTGCGGGAACTTGAACTCGTAAAATTTCGAATAAATATAGAAATATTTTGATATTAAATTCTATTTTTGATGTATATTATTTGGAATTATTCAATTTATCTCTAGGGATAATGGAGAAAAAGAGCTAAAATAAAATATAAAAAAATGAAAAATATATAAAAATATTTGTTGGCTTCGAGCCTCGAACTGACTTGCAAAACTAAGCACTGCACTCTGCCGATCAAGCCACCAAGCCTCGTAACCTGAGAGCTTCTGAAGGGTCTAAGAATCTCATTACGACTTGAAAGTAAAATTTTAAACACGGTGTCAATCTATTCCAAAAATACAATGCTAAGAATACGAATGAATTCTGCGCATGTGCGGGAACTTGAACTCGTAAAATTTCGAATAAATATAGAAATATTTTGATATTAAATTATATTTTTTATGTATATTATTTGGAATTATTCAATTTATCTCTAGGAATGATGGAGAAAACCAGCTAAAATAAAATATAAAAAAATGAAAAATATATAAAAATATTTGTCGGCTTCGGGCCTCGAACTGAAGACCTGCAAAACTAAGCAGTACACTCTGCCGATCAAGCCACCAAGCCTCGTAACCTGAGAGCTTCTGAAGGGTCTAAGAGTCTCATTACGACTTTAAAGTAAAATTTTAAATACGGTGTCAATCTATTCCAAAAGTACAATCCTAAGAATACGAATGAATTTTTCGCATGTGCGGGAACTTGAACTCGTAAAATTTCGAATAAATATAGAAATATTTTGATATTAAATTCTATTTTTGATGTATATTATTTGGAATTATTCAATTTATCTCTAGGAATGATGGAGAAAACCAGCTAAAATAAAATATAAAAAAATGAAAAATATATAAAAATATTTGTCGGCTTCGAGCCTCGAACTGAAGACCTGCAAAACTAAGCACTACACTCTGCCGATCAAGCCACCAAGCCTCGTAACCTGAGAGCTTCTGAAGGGTCTAAGAGTCTCATTATGACTTTAAAGTAAAATTTTAAATACGGTGTCAATCTATTCCAAAAGTACAATGCTAAGAATACGAATGAATTCTGCGCATGTGCGGGAACTTGAACTTGTAAAATTTCGAATAAACGTAGATATATTTTGATATTAAATTCTATTTTTGATGTATATTATTTGGAATTATTCAATTTATCTCTAGGAATGATGGAGAAAACCAGCTAAAATAAAATATAAAAAAATGAAAAAAATATAAAAATATTTGTCGGCTTCGAGCCTCGAACTGAAGACCTGCAAAACTAAGCACTACACTCTGCCGATCAAGCCACCACGCCTCGTAACCTGAAAGCTTCTGAAGGGTCTAAGAGTCTCATTACGACTTTAAACTAAAATTTTAAATACGGTGTCAATCTATTCCAAAAGTACAATGCTAAGAATACGAATGAATTCTGCGCATGTGCGGGAATTTGAACTCGTAAAATTTCGAATAAATATAGAAATATTTTGATATTAAATTCTATTTTTGATGTATATAATTTAGAATTATTCAATTTATCTCTAGGAATGATGGAGAAAACCAGCTAAAATAAAATATAAAAAAATGAAAATATATAAAAATATTTGTCGGCTTCGAGCCTCGAACTGAAGACCTGCAAAACTAAGCACTACACTCTGCCGATCAAGCCACCAAGCCTCGTAACGTAAGAGCTTCTGAAGGGTCTAAGAGTCTCATTACGACTTTAAAGTAAAATTTTAAATACGGTGTCAATCTATTCCAAAAGTACAATGCTAAGAATACGAATGAATTCTGCGCATGTGCGGGAATTTGAACTCGTAAAATTTCGAATAAATATAGAAATATTTTGATATTAAATTCTATTTTTGATGTATATAATTTAGAATTATTCAATTTATCTCTAGGAATGATGGAGAAAACCAGCTAAAATAAAATATAAAAAAATGAAAATATATAAAAATATTTGTCGGCTTCGAGCCTCGAACTGAAGACCTGCAAAACTAAGCACTACACTCTGCCGATCAAGCCACCAAGCCTCGTAACGTAAGAGCTTCTGAAGGGTCTAAGAGTCTCATTACGACTTTAAAGTAAAATTTTAAATACGGTGTCAATCTATTCCAAAAGTACAATGCTAAGAATACGAATGAATTCTGCGCATGTGCGGGAATTTGAACTCGTAAAATTTCGAATAAATATAGAAATATTTTGATATTAAATTCTATTTTTGATGTATATAATTTAGAATTATTCAATTTATCTCTACGAATGATGGAGAAAAATAGCTAATATAAAATATAAAAAAATGAAAAATATATAAAAATATTTGTCGGCTTCGAGCCTCGAACTGAAGACCTGCAAAACTAAGCGCTACACTCTGCCGATCAAGCCACCAAGCCTCGTACCCTGAGAGCTTCTGAAGGGTCTAAGAGTCTCATTACGACTTTAAAGTAAAATTTTAAATACGGTGTCAATCTATTCCAAAAGTACAATGCTAAGAATACGAATGAATTCTGCGCATGTGCGGGAACTTGAACTCGTAAAATTTCGAATAAATATAGAAATATTTTGATATTAAATTCTATTTTTGATGTATATTATTTGGAATTATTCAATTTATCTCTAGGGATAATGGAGAAAAAGAGCTAAAATAAAATATAAAAAAATGAAAAATATATAAAAATATTTGTTGGCTTCGAGCCTCGAACTGACTTGCAAAACTAAGCACTGCACTCTGCCGATCAAGCCACCAAGCCTCGTAACCTGAGAGCTTCTGAAGGGTCTAAGAATCTCATTACGACTTGAAAGTAAAATTTTAAACACGGTGTCAATCTATTCCAAAAATACAATGCTAAGAATACGAATGAATTCTGCGCATGTGCGGGAACTTGAACTCGTAAAATTTCGAATAAATATAGAAATATTTTGATATTAAATTATATTTTTTATGTATATTATTTGGAATTATTCAATTTATCTCTAGGAATGATGGAGAAAACCAGCTAAAATAAAATATAAAAAAATGAAAAATATATAAAAATATTTGTCGGCTTCGGGCCTCGAACTGAAGACCTGCAAAACTAAGCAGTACACTCTGCCGATCAAGCCACCAAGCCTCGTAACCTGAGAGCTTCTGAAGGGTCTAAGAGTCTCATTACGACTTTAAAGTAAAATTTTAAATACGGTGTCAATCTATTCCAAAAGTACAATCCTAAGAATACGAATGAATTTTTCGCATGTGCGGGAACTTGAACTCGTAAAATTTCGAATAAATATAGAAATATTTTGATATTAAATTCTATTTTTGATGTATATTATTTGGAATTATTCAATTTATCTCTAGGAATGATGGAGAAAACCAGCTAAAATAAAATATAAAAAAATGAAAAATATATAAAAATATTTGTCGGCTTCGAGCCTCGAACTGAAGACCTGCAAAACTAAGCACTACACTCTGCCGATCAAGCCACCAAGCCTCGTAACCTGAGAGCTTCTGAAGGGTCTAAGAGTCTCATTATGACTTTAAAGTAAAATTTTAAATACGGTGTCAATCTATTCCAAAAGTACAATGCTAAGAATACGAATGAATTCTGCGCATGTGCGGGAACTTGAACTTGTAAAATTTCGAATAAACGTAGATATATTTTGATATTAAATTCTATTTTTGATGTATATTATTTGGAATTATTCAATTTATCTCTAGGAATGATGGAGAAAACCAGCTAAAATAAAATATAAAAAAATGAAAAAAATATAAAAATATTTGTCGGCTTCGAGCCTCGAACTGAAGACCTGCAAAACTAAGCACTACACTCTGCCGATCAAGCCACCACGCCTCGTAACCTGAAAGCTTCTGAAGGGTCTAAGAGTCTCATTACGACTTTAAACTAAAATTTTAAATACGGTGTCAATCTATTCCAAAAGTACAATGCTAAGAATACGAATGAATTCTGCGCATGTGCGGGAATTTGAACTCGTAAAATTTCGAATAAATATAGAAATATTTTGATATTAAATTCTATTTTTGATGTATATAATTTAGAATTATTCAATTTATCTCTAGGAATGATGGAGAAAACCAGCTAAAATAAAATATAAAAAAATGAAAATATATAAAAATATTTGTCGGCTTCGAGCCTCGAACTGAAGACCTGCAAAACTAAGCACTACACTCTGCCGATCAAGCCACCAAGCCTCGTAACCTGAGAGCTTCTGAAGGGTCTAAGAGTCTCATTATGACTTTAAAGTAAAATTTTAAATACGGTGTCAATCTATTCCAAAAGTACAATGCTAAGAATACGAATGAATTCTGCGCATGTGCGGGAACTTGAACTTGTAAAATTTCGAATAAACGTAGATATATTTTGATATTAAATTCTATTTTTGATGTATATTATTTGGAATTATTCAATTTATCTCTAGGAATGATGGAGAAAACCAGCTAAAATAAAATATAAAAAAATGAAAAAAATATAAAAATATTTGTCGGCTTCGAGCCTCGAACTGAAGACCTGCAAAACTAAGCACTACACTCTGCCGATCAAGCCACCACGCCTCGTAACCTGAAAGCTTCTGAAGGGTCTAAGAGTCTCATTACGACTTTAAACTAAAATTTTAAATACGGTGTCAATCTATTCCAAAAGTACAATGCTAAGAATACGAATGAATTCTGCGCATGTGCGGGAATTTGAACTCGTAAAATTTCGAATAAATATAGAAATATTTTGATATTAAATTCTATTTTTGATGTATATAATTTAGAATTATTCAATTTATCTCTAGGAATGATGGAGAAAACCAGCTAAAATAAAATATAAAAAAATGAAAATATATAAAAATATTTGTCGGCTTCGAGCCTCGAACTGAAGACCTGCAAAACTAAGCACTACACTCTGCCGATCAAGCCACCAAGCCTCGTAACGTAAGAGCTTCTGAAGGGTCTAAGAGTCTCATTACGACTTTAAAGTAAAATTTTAAATACGGTGTCAATCTATTCCAAAAGTACAATGCTAAGAATACGAATGAATTCTGCGCATGTGCGGGAATTTGAACTCGTAAAATTTCGAATAAATATAGAAATATTTTGATATTAAATTCTATTTTTGATGTATATAATTTAGAATTATTCAATTTATCTCTACGAATGATGGAGAAAAATAGCTAATATAAAATATAAAAAAATGAAAAATATATAAAAATATTTGTCGGCTTCGAGCCTCGAACTGAAGACCTGCAAAACTAAGCGCTACACTCTGCCGATCAAGCCACCAAGCCTCGTACCCTGAGAGCTTCTGAAGGGTCTAAGAGTCTCATTACGACTTTAAAGTAAAATTTTAAATACGGTGTCAATCTATTCCAAAAGTACAATGCTAAGAATACGAATGAATTCTGCGCATGTGCGGGAACTTGAACTCGTAAAATTTCGAATAAATATAGAAATATTTTGATATTAAATTCTATTTTTGATGTATATTATTTGGAATTATTCAATTTATCTCTAGGGATAATGGAGAAAAAGAGCTAAAATAAAATATAAAAAAATGAAAAATATATAAAAATATTTGTTGGCTTCGAGCCTCGAACTGACTTGCAAAACTAAGCACTGCACTCTGCCGATCAAGCCACCAAGCCTCGTAACCTGAGAGCTTCTGAAGGGTCTAAGAATCTCATTACGACTTGAAAGTAAAATTTTAAACACGGTGTCAATCTATTCCAAAAATACAATGCTAAGAATACGAATGAATTCTGCGCATGTGCGGGAACTTGAACTCGTAAAATTTCGAATAAATATAGAAATATTTTGATATTAAATTATATTTTTTATGTATATTATTTGGAATTATTCAATTTATCTCTAGGAATGATGGAGAAAACCAGCTAAAATAAAATATAAAAAAATGAAAAATATATAAAAATATTTGTCGGCTTCGGGCCTCGAACTGAAGACCTGCAAAACTAAGCAGTACACTCTGCCGATCAAGCCACCAAGCCTCGTAACCTGAGAGCTTCTGAAGGGTCTAAGAGTCTCATTACGACTTTAAAGTAAAATTTTAAATACGGTGTCAATCTATTCCAAAAGTACAATCCTAAGAATACGAATGAATTTTTCGCATGTGCGGGAACTTGAACTTGTAAAATTTCGAATAAACGTAGATATATTTTGATATTAAATTCTATTTTTGATGTATATTATTTGGAATTATTCAATTTATCTCTAGGAATGATGGAGAAAACCAGCTAAAATAAAATATAAAAAAATGAAAAAAATATAAAAATATTTGTCGGCTTCGAGCCTCGAACTGAAGACCTGCAAAACTAAGCACTACAATCTGCCGATCAAGCCACCAAGCCTCGTAACCTGAGAGCTTCTGAAGGGTCTAAGAGTCTCATTACGACTTTAAAGTAAAATTTTAAATACGGTGTCAATCTATTCCAAAAGTACAATGCTAAGAATACGAATGAATTCTGCGCATGTGCGGGAATTTGAACTCGTAAAATTTCGAATAAATATAGAAATATTTTGATATTAAATTCTATTTTTGATGTATATTATTTGGAATTATTCAATTTATCTCTACGAATGATGGAGAAAACCAGCTAAAATAAAATATAAAAAAATGAAAAATATATAAAAATATTTGTCGGCTTCGAGCCTCGAACTGAAGACCTGCAAAACTAAGCACTACACTCTGCCGATCAAGCCACCAAGCCTCGTAACCTGAGAGCTTCTGAAGGGTCTAAGAATCTCATTACGACTTTAAAGTAAAATTTTAAACACGGTGTCAATCTATTCCAAAAATACAATGCTAAGAATACGAATGAATTCTGCGCATGTGCGGGAACTTGAACTCGTAAAATTTCGAATAAATATAGAAATATTTTGATATTAAATTATATTTTTGATGTATATTATTTGGAATTATTCAATTTATCTCTAGGAATGATGGAGAAAACCAGCTAAAATAAAATATAAAAAAAATGAAAAATATATAAAAATATTTGTTGGCTTCGAGCCTCGAACTGACCTGCAAAACTAAGCACTACACTCTGCCGATCAAGCCACCAAGCCTCGTAACCTGAGAGCTTCTGAAGGGTCTAAGAATCTCATTACGACTTGAAAGTAAAATTTTAAACACGGTGTCAATCTATTCCGAAAATACAATGCTAAGAATACGAATGAATTCTGCGCATGTGCGGGAACTTGAACTCGTAAAATTTCGAATAAATATAGAAATATTTTGATATTAAATTATATCTTTTATGTATATTATTTGGAATTATTCAATTTATCTCTAGGAATGATGGAGAAAACCAGCTAAAATAAAATATAAAAAAATGAAAAATTAATAAAAATATTTGTCGGCTTCGGGCCTCGAACTGAAGACCTGCAAAACTAAGCAGTACACTCTGCCGATCAAGCCACCAAGCATCGTAACCTGAGAGCTTCTGAAGGGTCTAAGAGTCTCATTACGACTTTAAAGTAAAATTTTAAATACGGTGTCAATCTATTCCAAAAGTACAATGCTAAGAATACGAATGAATTTTTCGCATGTGCGGGAACTTGAACTCGTAAAATTTCGAATAAATATAGAAATATTTTGATATTAAATTCTATTTTTGATGTATATTATTTGGAATTATTCAATTTATCTCTAGGAATGATGGAGAAAACCAGCTAAAATAAAATATAAAAAAATGAAAAATATATAAAAATATTTGTCGGCTTCGAGCCTCGAACTGAAGACCTGCAAAACTAAGCACTACACTCTGCCGATCAAGCCACCAAGCCTCGTAACCTGAGAGCTTCTGAAGGGTCTAAGAGTCTCATTATGACTTTAAAGTAAAATTTTAAATACGGTGTCAATCTATTCCAAAAGTACAATGCTAAGAATACGAATGAATTCTGCGCATGTGCGGGAACTTGAACTTGTAAAATTTCAAATAAACGTAGATATATTTTGATATTAAATTCTATTTTTGATGTATATTATTTGGAATTATTCAATTTATCTCTAGGAATGATGGAGAAAACCAGCTAAAATAAAATATAAAAAAATGAAAAAAATATAAAAATATTTGTCGGCTTCGAGCCTCGAACTGAAGACCTGCAAAACTAAGCACTACAATCTGCCGATCAAGCCACCAAGCCTCGTATCCTGAGAGCTTCTGAAGGGTCTAAGAGTCTCATTACGACTTTAAAGTAAAATTTTAAATACGGTGTCAATCTATTCCAAAAGTACAATGCTAAGAATACGAATGAATTCTGTGCATGTGCGTCAACTTTAACTCGTAAAATTTCGAATAAATATAGAAATATTTTGATATTAAATTCTATTTTTGATGTATATTATTTGGAATTATTCAATTTATCTCTAGGAATGATGGAGAAAACCAGCTAAAATAAAATATAAAAAAATGAAAAATATATAAAAATATTTGATGGCTTCGAGCCTCGAACTGACCTGCAAAACTAAGCACTACACTCTGCCGATCAAGCCACCAAGCCTCGTAACCTGAGAGCTTCTGAAGGGTCTAAGAATCTCATTATGACTTTAAAGTAAAATTTTAAACACGGTGTCAATCTATTCCAAAAATACAATGCTAAGAATACGAATGAATTCTGCGCATGTGCGGGAACTTGAACTCGTAAAATCTCGAATAAATATAGAAATATTTTGATATTAAATTCTATTTTTGATGTATATTATTTGGAATTATTCAATTTATCTCTAGGAATGATGGAGAAAACCAGCTAAAATAAAATATAAAAAAATGAAAAATATATAAAAATATTTGTTGGCTTCGAGCCTCGAACTGACCTGCAAAACTAAGCAATACACTCTGCCGATCAAGCCACCAAGCCTCGTAACCTGAGAGCTTCTGAAGGGTCTAAGAGTCTCATTACGACTTTATAGTAAATTTTAAATACGGTGTCAATCTATTCCAAAAGTACAATGCTAAGAATACGAATGAATTCTGCGCATGTGCGGGAACTTGAACTCGTAAAATTTCGAATAAATATAGAAATATTTTGATATTAAATTCTATTTTTGATGTATATTATTTGGAATTATTCAATTTATCTCTAGGAATGATGGAGAAAACCAGCTAAAATAAAATATAAAAAAATGAAAAATATATAAAAATATTTGTTGGCTTCGAGCCTCGAACTGAAGACCTGCAAAACTAAGCACTACACTCTGCCGATCAAGCCACCAAGCCTCGTAACCTGAGAGCTTCTGAAGGGTCTTAGAGTCTCATTACGACTTTACAGTAAAATTTTAAATACGGTGTCAATCTATTCCAAAAGTACAATGCTAAGAATACGAATGAATTCTGCGCATGTGCGGGAATTTGAACTCGTAAAATTTCGAATAAATATAGAAATATTTTGATATTAAATTCTATTTTTGATGTATATTATTTGGAATTATTCAATTTATCTCTAGGAATGATGGAGAAAACCAGCTAAAATAAAATATAAAAAAATGAAAAATATATAAAAATATTTGTCGGCTTCGGGCCTCGAACTGAAGACCTGCAAAACTAAGCACTACACTCTGCCGATCAAGCCACCAAGCCTCGTAACCTGAGAGCTTCTGAAGGGTCTAAGAGTCTCATTACGACTTTAAAGTAAAATTTTAAATACGGTGTCAATCTATTCCAAAACTACAATGCTAAGAATACGAATGAATTCTGCGCATGTGCGGGAATTTGAACTCGTAAAATTTCGAATAAATATAGAAATATTTTGATATTAAATTCTATTTTTGATGTATATTATTTGGAATTATTCAATTTATCTCTAGGAATGATGGAGAAAACCAGCTAAAATAAAATATAAAAAAATGAAAAATATATAAAAATATTTGATGGCTTCGAGCCTCGAACTGACCTGCAAAACTAAGCACTACACTCTGCCGATCAAGCCACCAAGCCTCGTAACCTGAGAGCTTCTGAAGGGTCTAAGAATCTCATTATGACTTTAAAGTAAAATTTTAAACACGGTGTCAATCTATTCCAAAAATACAATGCTAAGAATACGAATGAATTCTGCGCATGTGCGGGAACTTGAACTCGTAAAATCTCGAATAAATATAGAAATATTTTGATATTAAATTCTATTTTTGATGTATATTATTTGGAATTATTCAATTTATCTCTAGGAATGATGGAGAAAACCAGCTAAAATAAAATATAAAAAAATGAAAAATATATAAAAATATTTGATGGCTTCGAGCCTCGAACTGACCTGCAAAACTAAGCAATACACTCTGCCGATCAAGCCACCAAGCCTCGTATCCTGAGAGCTTCTGAAGGGTCTAAGAGTCTCATTACGACTTTAAAGTAAAATTTTAAATACGGTGTCAATCTATTCCAAAAGTACAATGCTAAGAATACGAATGAATTCTGTGCATGTGCGTCAACTTTAACTCGTAAAATTTCGAATAAATATAGAAATATTTTGATATTAAATTCTATTTTTGATGTATATTATTTGGAATTATTCAATTTATCTCTAGGAATGATGGAGAAAACCAGCTAAAATAAAATATAAAAAAATGAAAAATATATAAAAATATTTGATGGCTTCGAGCCTCGAACTGACCTGCAAAACTAAGCACTACACTCTGCCGATCAAGCCACCAAGCCTCGTAACCTGAGAGCTTCTGAAGGGTCTAAGAATCTCATTACGACTTTAAAGTAAAATTTTAAACACGGTGTCAATCTATTCCAAAAATACAATGCTAAGAATACGAATGAATTCTGCGCATGTGCGGGAACTTGAACTCGTAAAATCTCGAATAAATATAGAAATATTTTGATATTAAATTCTATTTTTGATGTATATTATTTGGAATTATTCAATTTATCTCTAGGAATGATGGAGAAAACCAGCTAAAATAAAATATAAAAAAATGAAAAATATATAAAAATACTTGTTGGCTTCGAGCCTCGAACTGACCTGCAAAACTAAGCAATACACTCTGCCGATCAAGCCACCAAGCCTCGTAACCTGAGAGCTTCTGAAGGGTCTAAGAGTCTCATTACGACTTTATAGTAAATTTTAAATACGGTGTCAATCTATTCCAAAAGTACAATGCTAAGAATACGAATGAATTCTGCGCATGTGCGGGAACTTGAACTCGTAAAATTTCGAATAAATATAGAAATATTTTGATATTAAATTCTATTTTTGATGTATATTATTTGGAATTATTCAATTTATCTCTAGGAATGATGGAGAAAACCAGCTAAAATAAAATATAAAAAAATGAAAAATATATAAAAATATTTGTTGGCTTCGAGCCTCGAACTGAAGACCTGCAAAACTAAGCACTACACTCTGCCGATCAAGCCACCAAGCCTCGTAACCTGAGAGCTTCTGAAGGGTCTTAGAGTCTCATTACGACTTTACAGTAAAATTTTAAATACGGTGTCAATCTATTCCAAAAGTACAATGCTAAGAATACGAATGAATTCTGCGCATGTGCGGGAATTTGAACTCGTAAAATTTCGAATAAATATAGAAATATTTTGATATTAAATTCTATTTTTGATGTATATTATTTGGAATTATTCAATTTATCTCTAGGAATGATGGAGAAAACCAGCTAAAATAAAATATAAAAAAATGAAAAATATATAAAAATATTTGTCGGCTTCGGGCCTCGAACTGAAGACCTGCAAAACTAAGCACTACACTCTGCCGATCAAGCCACCAAGCCTCGTAACCTGAGAGCTTCTGAAGGGTCTAAGAGTCTCATTACGACTTTAAAGTAAAATTTTAAATACGGTGTCAATCTATTCCAAAACTACAATGCTAAGAATACGAATGAATTCTGCGCATGTGCGGGAACTTGAACTTGTAAAATTTCGAATAAACGTAGATATATTTTGATATTAAATTCTATTTTTGATGTATATAATTTGGAATTATTCAATTTATCTCTAGGAATGATGGAGAAAACCAGCTAAAATAAAATATAAAAAATGAAAAATATATAAAAATATTTGTCGGCTTCGAGCCTCGAACTGAAGACCAGCAAAACTAAGCACTACACTCTGCCGATCAAGCCACCAAGCCTCGTAACCTGAGAACTTCTGAAGGGTCTAAGAGTCTCATTACGACTTTACAGTAAATTTTAAATACGGTGTCAATCTATTCCAAAAGTACAATGCTAAGAATACGAATGAATTCTGCGCATGTGCGGGAACTTGAACTCGTAAAATTTCGAATAAATATAGAAATATTTTTATATTAAATTCTATTTTTGATGTATATTATTTGGAATTATTCAATTTATCTCTAGGAATGATGGAGAAAACCAGCTAAAATAAAATATAAAAAAATGAAAAATATATAAAAATATTTGTCGGCTTCGAGCCTCGAACTGAAGACCTGCAAAACTAAGCACTACACTCTGCCGATCAAGCCACCAAGCCTCGTAACCTGAGAGCTTCTGAAGGGTCTAAGAGTCTCATTACGACTTTACAGTAAAATTTTAAATACGGTTTCAATCTATTCCAAAAGTACAATGCTAAGAATACGAATGAATTCTGCGCATGTACGGGAACTTGAACTCGTAAAATTTCGAATAAATATAGAAATATTTTGATATTAAATTCTATTTTTGATGTATATTATTTGGAATTATTCAATTTATCTCTAGGAATGATGGAGAAAACCAGCTAAAATAAAATATAAAAAAATGAAAAATATATAAAAATATTTGTCGGCTTCGGGCCTCGAACTGAAGACCTGAAAACTAAGCACTATACTCTGCCGATCAAGCCACCAAGCCTCGTAACCTGAGAGCTTCTGAAGGGTCTAAGAGTCTCATTACGACTTTAAAGTAAAATTTTAAATACGGTGTCAATCTATTCCAAAAGTACAATGCTAAGAATACGAATGAATTCTGCGCATGTGCGGGAACTTGAACTCGTAAAATTTCGAATAAATATAGAAATGTTTTGATATTAAATTCTATTTTTGATGTATATTATTTGGAATTATTCAATTTATCTCTAGGAATGATGGAGAAAACCAGCTAAAATAAAATATAAAAAAATGAAAAAAATATAAAAATATTTGTCGGCTTCGAGCCTCGAACTGAAGACCTGCAAAACTAAGCACTACAATCTGCCTATCAAGCCACCAAGCCTCGTAACCTGAGAGCTTCTGAAGGGTCTAAGAGTCTCATTACGACTTTAAAGTAAAATTTTAAATACGGTGTCAATCTATTCCAAAAGTACAATGCTAAGAATACGAATGAATTCTGCGCATGTGCGGGAATTTGAACTCGTAAAATTTCGAATAAATATAGAAATATTTTGATATTAAATTCTATTTTTGATGTATATAATTTAGAATTATTCAATTTATCTCTACGAATGATGGAGAAAAATAGCTAATATAAAATATAAAAAAATGAAAAATATATAAAAATATTTGTCGGCTTCGAGCCTCGAACTGAAGACCTGCAAAACTAAGCGCTACACTCTGCCGATCAAGCCACCAAGCCTCGTACCCTGAGAGCTTCTGAAGGGTCTAAGAGTCTCATTACGACTTTAAAGTAAAATTTTAAATACGGTGTCAATCTATTCCAAAAGTACAATGCTAAGAATACGAATGAATTCTGCGCATGTGCGGGAACTTGAACTCGTAAAATTTCGAATAAATATAGAAATATTTTGATATTAAATTCTATTTTTGATGTATATTATTTGGAATTATTCAATTTATCTCTAGGAATGATGGAGAAAACCAGCTAAAATAAAATATAAAAAAATGAAAAATATATAAAAATATTTGTCGGCTTCGGGCCTAGAACTGAAGACCTGCAAAACTAAGCACTACACTCTGCCGATCAAGCCACCAAGCCTCGTAACCTGAGAGCTTCTGAAGGGTCTAAGAGTCTCATTACGACTTTAAAGTAAAATTTAAAATACGGTGTCAATCTATTCCAAAAGTACAATGCTAAGAATACGAATGAATTCTGCGCATGTGCGGGAACTTGAACTCGTAAAATTTCGAATAAATATAGAAATGTTTTGATATTAAATTCTATTTTTGATGTATATTATTTGGAATTATTCAATTTATCTCTAGGAATGATGGAGAAAACCAGCTAAAATAAAATATAAAAAAATGAAAAATATATAAAAATATTTGTTGGCTTCGAGCCTCGAACTAAGGACCTGCAAAACTAAGCACTACACTCTGCCGATCAAGCCACCAAGCCTCGTAACCTGAGAGCTTCTGAAGGGTCTAAGAGTCTCATTACGACTTTACAGTAAAATTTTAAATACGGTGTCAATCTATTCCAAAAGTACAATGCTAAGAATACGAATGAATTCTGCGCATGTACGGGAACTTGAACTCGTAAAATTTCGAATAAATATAGAAATATTTTGATATTAAATTCTATTTTTGATGTATATTATTTGGAATTATTCAATTTATCTCTAGGAATAATGGAGAAAACCAGCTAAAATAAAATATAAAAAAATGAAAAATATATAAAAATATTTGTCGGCTTCGGGCCTCGAACTGAAGACCTGCAAAACTAAGCACTACACTCTGCCGATCAAGCCACCAAGCCTCGTAACCTGAGAGCTTCTGAAGGGTCTAAGAGTCTCATTACGACTTTAAAGTAAAATTTTAAATACGGTGTCAATCTATTCCAAAACTACAATGCTAAGAATACGAATGAATTCTGCGCACGTGCGGGAACTTGAACTTGTAAAATTTCGAATAAACGTAGATATATTTTGATATTAAATTCTATTTTTGATGTATATTATTTGGAATTATTCAATTTATCTCTAGGAATGATGGAGAAAACCAGCTAAAATAAAATATAAAAAAATGAAAAATATATAAAAATATTTGTCGGCTTCGGGCCTAGAACTGAAGACCTGCAAAACTAAGCACTACACTCTGCCGATCAAGCCACCAAGCCTCGTAACCTGAGAGCTTCTGAAGGGTCTAAGAGTCTCATTACGACTTTAAAGTAAAATTTAAAATACGGTGTCAATCTATTCCAAAAGTACAATGCTAAGAATACGAATGAATTCTGCGCATGTGCGGGAACTTGAACTCGTAAAATTTCGAATAAATATAGAAATGTTTTGATATTAAATTCTATTTTTGATGTATATTTTTGGAATTATTCAATTTATCTCTAGGAATGATGGAGAAAACCAGCTAAAATAAAATATAAAAAAATGAAAAAAATATAAAAATATTTGTCGGCTTCGAGCCTCGAACTGAAGACCTGCAAAACTAAGCACTACACTCTGCCGATCAAGCCACCAAGCCTCGTAACCTGAGAGCTTCTGAAGGGTCTAAGAGTCTCATTACGACTTT
Source organism: Argiope bruennichi (assembly GCF_947563725.1). NCBI lineage: Eukaryota > Metazoa > Arthropoda > Arachnida > Araneae > Araneidae > Argiope > Argiope bruennichi. Next base: position 52,741,437 of record NC_079152.1, read on the forward strand.
ACAGTAAAATTTTAAATACGGTTTCAATCTATTCCAAAAGTACAATGCTAAGAATACGAATGAATTCTGCGCGTGTACGGGAACTTGAACTCGTAAAATTTCGAATAAATATAGAAATATTTTGATATTAAATTCTATTTTTGATGTATATTATTTGGAATTATTCAATTTATCTCTAGGAATGATGGAGAAAACCAGCTAAAATAAAATATAAAAAAATGAAAAATATATAAAAATATTTGTCGGCTTCGGGCCTCGAACTGAAGACCTGAAAACTAAGCACTACACTCTGCCGATCAAGCCACCAAGCCTCGTAACCTGAGAGCTTCTGAAGGGTCTAAGAGTCTCATTACGACTTTAAAGTAAAATTTTAAATACGGTGTCAATCTATTCCAAAAGTACAATGCTAAGAATACGAATGAATTCTGCGCATGTGCGGGAACTTGAACTCGTAAAATTTCGAATAAATATAGAAATGTTTTGATATTAAATTCTATTTTTGATGTATATTATTTGGAATTATTCAATTTATCTCTAGGAATGATGGAGAAAACCAGCTATAATAAAATATAAAAAAATGAAAAAAATATAAAAATATTTGTCGGCTTCGAGCCTCGAACTGAAGACCTGCAAAACTAAGCACTACAATCTGCCTATCAAGCCACCAAGCCTCGTAACTTGAGAGCTTCTGAAGGGTCTAAGAGTCTCATTACGACTTTAAAGTAAAATTTTAAATACGGTGTCAATCTATTCCAAAAGTACAATGCTAAGAATACGAATGAATTCTGCGCATGTGCGGGAATTTGAACTCGTAAAATTTCGAATAAATATAGAAATATTTTGATATTAAATTCTATTTTTGATGTATATAATTTAGAATTATTCAATTTATCTCTACGAATGATGGAGAAAAATAGCTAATATAAAATATAAAAAAATGAAAATATATAAAAATATTTGTCGGCTTCGAGCCTCGAACTGAAGACCTGCAAAACTAAGCACTACAATCTGCCTATCAAGCCACCAAGCCTCGTAACCTGAGAGCTTCTGAAGGGTCTAAGAGTCTCATTACGACTTTAAAGTAAAATTTTAAATACGGTGTCAATCTATTCCAAAAGTACAATGCTAAGAATACGAATGAATTCTGCGCATGTGCGGGAATTTGAACTCGTAAAATTTCAAATAAATATAGAAATATTTTGATATTAAATTCTATTTTTGATGTATATAATTTAGAATTATTCAATTTATCTCTACGAATGATGGAGAAAAATAGCTAATATAAAATATAAAAAAATGAAAATATATAAAAATATTTGTCGGCTTCGAGCCTCGAACTGAAGACCTGCAAAACTAAGCACTACAATCTGCCTATCAAGCCACCAAGCCTCGTAACCTGAGAGCTTCTGAAGGGTCTAAGAGTCTCATTACGACTTTAAAGTAAAATTTTAAATACGAAGTCAATCTATTCCAAAAGTACAATGCTAAGAATACGAATGAATTCTGCGCATGTGCGGGAATTTGAACTCGTAAAATTTCGAATAAATATAGAAATATTTTGATATTAAATTCTATTTTTGATGTATATAATTTAGAATTATTCAATTTATCTCTACGAATGATGGAGAAAAATAGCTAATATAAAATATAAAAAAATGAAAAATATATAAAAATATTTGTTGGCTTCGAGCCTCGAACTAAGGACCTGCAAAACTAAGCACTACACTCTGCCGATCAAGCCACCAAGCCTCGTAACCTGAGAGCTTCTGAAGGGTCTAAGAGTCTCATTACGACTTTACAGTAAAATTTTAAATACGGTGTCAATCTATTCCAAAAGTACAATGCTAAGAATACGAATGAATTCTGCGCATGTACGGGAACTTGAACTCGTAAAATTTCGAATAAATATAGAAATATTTTGATATTAAATTCTATTTTTGATGTATATTATTTGGAATTATTCAATTTATCTCTAGGAATGATGGAGAAAACCAGCTAAAATAAAATATAAAAAAATGAAAAATATATAAAAATATTTGTCGGCTTCGGGCCTCGAACTGAAGACCTGCAAAACTAAGCACTACACTCTGCCGATCAAGCCACCAAGCCTCGTAACCTGAGAGCTTCTGAAGGGTCTAAGAGTCTCATTACGACTTTAAAGTAAAATTTTAAATACGGTGTCAATCTATTCCAAAACTACAATGCTAAGAATACGAATGAATTCTGCGCATGTGCGGGAACTTGAACTTGTAAAATTTCGAATAAACGTAGATATATTTTGATATTAAATTCTATTTTTGATGTATATTATTTGGAATTATTCAATTTATCTCTAGGAATGATGGAGAAAACCAGCTAAAATAAAATATAAAAAAATGAAAAATATATAAAAATATTTGTCGGCTTCGGGCCTAGAACTGAAGACCTGCAAAACTAAGCACTACACTCTGCCGATCAAGCCACCAAGCCTCGTAACCTGAGAGCTTCTGAAGGGTCTAAGAGTCTCATTACGACTTTAAAGTAAAATTTAAAATACGGTGTCAATCTATTCCAAAAGTACAATGCTAAGAATACGAATGAATTCTGCGCATGTGCGGGAACTTGAACTCGTAAAATTTCGAATAAATATAGAAATGTTTTGATATTAAATTCTATTTTTGATGTATATTATTTGGAATTATTCAATTTATCTCTAGGAATGATGGAGAAAACCAGCTAAAATAAAATATAAAAAAATGAAAAAAATATAAAAATATTTGTCGGCTTCGAGCCTCGAACTGAAGACCTGCAAAACTAAGCACTACACTCTGCCGATCAAGCCACCAAGCCTCGTAACCTGAGAGCTTCTGAAGGGTCTAAGAGTCTCATTACGACTTTACAGTAAAATTTTAAATACGGTTTCAATCTATTCCAAAAGTACAATGCTAAGAATACGAATGAATTCTGCGCATGTACGGGAACTTGAACTCGTAAAATTTCGAATAAATATAGAAATATTTTGATATTAAATTCTATTTTTGATGTACATTATTTGGAATTATTCAATTTATCTCTAGGAATGATGGAGAAAACCAGCTAAAATAAAATATAAAAAAATGAAAAATATATAAAAATATTTGTCGGCTTCGGGCCTCGAACTGAAGACCTGAAAACTAAGCACTACACTCTGCCGATCAAGCCACCAAGCCTCGTAACCTGAGAGCTTCTGAAGGGTCTAAGAGTCTCATTACGACTTTAAAGTAAAATTTTAAATACGGTGTCAATCTATTCCAAAAGTACAATGCTAAGAATACGAATGAATTCTGCGCATGTGCGGGAACTTGAACTCGTAAAATTTCGAATAAATATAGAAATGTTTTGATATTAAATTCTATTTTTGATGTATATTATTTGGAATTATTCAATTTATCTCTAGGAATGATGGAGAAAACCAGCTAAAATAAAATATAAAAAAATGAAAAAAATATAAAAATATTTGTCGGCTTCGAGCCTCGAACTGAAGACCTGCAAAACTAAGCACTACAATCTGCCTATCAAGCCACCAAGCCTCGTAACTTGAGAGCTTCTGAAGGGTCTAAGAGTCTCATTACGACTTCAAAGTAAAATTTTAAATACGGTGTCAATCTATTCCAAAAGTACAATGCTAAGAATACGAATGAATTCTGCGCATGTGCGGGAATTTGAACTCGTAAAATTTCGAATAAATATAGAAATATTTTGATATTAAATTCTATTTTTGATGTATATAATTTAGAATTATTCAATTTATCTCTACGAATGATGGAGAAAAATAGCTAATATAAAATATAAAAAAATGAAAATATATAAAAATATTTGTCGGCTTCGAGCCTCGAACTGAAGACCTGCAAAACTAAGCACTACAATCTGCCTATCAAGCCACCAAGCCTCGTAACCTGAGAGCTTCTGAAGGGTCTAAGAGTCTCATTACGACTTTAAAGTAAAATTTTAAATACGGTGTCAATCTATTCCAAAAGTACAATGCTAAGAATACGAATGAATTCTGCGCATGTGCGGGAATTTGAACTCGTAAAATTTCGAATAAATATAGAAATATTTTGATATTAAATTCTATTTTTGATGTATATAATTTAGAATTATTCAATTTATCTCTACGAATGATGGAGAAAAATAGCTAATATAAAATATAAAAAAATGAAAATATATAAAAATATTTGTCGGCTTCGAGCCTCGAACTGAAGACCTGCAAAACTAAGCACTACAATCTGCCTATCAAGCCACCAAGCCTCGTAACCTGAGAGCTTCTGAAGGGTCTAAGAGTCTCATTACGACTTTAAAGTAAAATTTTAAATACGGTGTCAATCTATTCCAAAAGTACAATGCTAAGAATACGAATGAATTCTGCGCATGTGCGGGAATTTGAACTCGTAAAATTTCGAATAAATATAGAAATATTTTGATATTAAATTCTATTTTTGATGTATATAATTTAGAATTATTCAATTTATCTCTACGAATGATGGAGAAAAATAGCTAATATAAAATAGAAAAAAATGAAAAATATATAAAAATATTTGTCGGCTTCGAGCCTCGAACTGAAGACCTGCAAAACTAAGCGCTACTTTCTGCCGATCAAGCCACCAAGCCTCGTACCCTGAGAGCTTCTGAAGGGTCTAAGAGTCTCATTACGACTTTAAAGTAAAATTTTAAATACGGTGTCAATCTATTCCAAAAGTACAATGCTAAGAATACGAATGAATTCTGCGCATGTGCGGGAACTTGAACTCGTAAAATTTCGAATAAATATAGAAATATTTTGATATTAAATTCTATTTTTGATGTATATTATTTGGAATTATTCAATTTATCTCTAGGGATAATGGAGAAAAAGAGCTAAAATAAAATATAAAAAAATGAAAAATATATAAAAATATTTGTTGGCTTCGAGCCTCGAACTGACTTGCAAAACTAAGCACTGCACTCTGCCGATCAAGCCACCAAGCCTCGTAACCTGAGAGCTTCTGAAGGGTCTAAGAATCTCATTACGACTTGAAAGTAAAATTTTAAACACGGTGTCAATCTATTCCAAAAATACAATCCTAAGAATACGAATGAATTTTTCGCATGTGCGGGAACTTGAACTCGTAAAATTTCGAATAAATATAGAAATATTTTGATATTAAATTCTATTTTTGATGTATATTATTTGGAATTATTCAATTTATCTCTAGGAATGATGGAGAAAACCAGCTAAAATAAAATATAAAAAAATGAAAAATATATAAAAATATTTGTCGGCTTCGAGCCTCGAACTGAAGACCTGCAAAACTAAGCACTACACTCTGCCGATCAAGCCACCAAGCCTCGTAACCTGAGAGCTTCTGAAGGGTCTAAGAGTCTCATTACGACTTTAAAGTAAAATTTTAAATACGGTGTCAATCTATTCCAAAAGTACAATGCTAAGAATACGAATGAATTCTGCGCATGTGCGGGAATTTGAACTCGTAAAATTTCGAATAAATATAGAAATATTTTGATATTAAATTCTATTTTTGATGTATATAATTTAGAATTATTCAATTTATCTCTACGAATGATGGAGAAAAATAGCTAATATAAAATATAAAAAAATGAAAATATATAAAAATATTTGTCGGCTTCGAGCCTCGAACTGAAGACCTGCAAAACTAAGCACTACAATCTGCCTATCAAGCCACCAAGCCTCGTAACCTGAGAGCTTCTGAAGGGTCTAAGAGTCTCATTACGACTTTAAAGTAAAATTTTAAATACGGTGTCAATCTATTCCAAAAGTACAATGCTAAGAATACGAATGAATTCTGCGCATGTGCGGGAACTTGAACTCGTAAAATTTCGAATAAATATAGAAATATTTTGATATTAAATTATATTTTTTATGTATATTATTTGGAATTATTCAATTTATCTCTAGGAATGATGGAGAAAACCAGCTAAAATAAAATATAAAAAAATGAAAAATATATAAAAATATTTGTCGGCTTCGGGCCTCGAACTGAAGACCTGCAGAACTAAGCAGTACTCTCTGCCGATCAAGCCACCAAGCCTCGTAACCTGAGAGCTTCTGAAGGGTCTAAGAGTCTCATTACGACTTTAAAGTAAAATTTTAAATACGGTGTCAATCTATTCCAAAAGTACAATCCTAAGAATACGAATGAATTTTTCGCATGTGCGGGAACTTGAACTCGTAAAATTTCGAATAAATATAGAAATATTTTGATATTAAATTCTATTTTTGATGTATATTATTTGGAATTATTCAATTTATCTCTAGGAATGATGGAGAAAACCAGCTAAAATAAAATATAAAAAAATGAAAAATATATAAAAATATTTGTCGGCTTCGAGCCTCGAACTGAAGACCTGCAAAACTAAGCACTACACTCTGCCGATCAAGCCACCAAGCCTCGTAACCTGAGAGCTTCTGAAGGGTCTAAGAGTCTCATTACGACTTTAAAGTAAAATTTTAAATACGGTGTCAATCTATTCCAAAAGTACAATGCTAAGAATACGAATGAATTCTGCGCATGTGCGGGAATTTGAACTCGTAAAATTTCGAATAAATATAGAAATATTTTGATATTAAATTCTATTTTTGATGTATATAATTTAGAATTATTCAATTTATCTCTACGAATGATGGAGAAAAATAGCTAATATAAAATATAAAAAAATGAAAATATATAAAAATATTTGTCGGCTTCGAGCCTCGAACTGAAGACCTGCAAAACTAAGCACTACAATCTGCCTATCAAGCCACCAAGCCTCGTAACCTGAGAGCTTCTGAAGGGTCTAAGAGTCTCATTACGACTTTAAAGTAAAATTTTAAATACGGTGTCAATCTATTCCAAAAGTACAATGCTAAGAATACGAATGAATTCTGCGCATGTGCGGGAATTTGAACTCGTAAAATTTCGAATAAATATAGAAATATTTTGATATTAAATTCTATTTTTGATGTATATAATTTAGAATTATTCAATTTATCTCTACGAATGATGGAGAAAAATAGCTAATATAAAATATAAAAAAATGAAAATATATAAAAATATTTGTCGGCTTCGAGCCTCGAACTGAAGACCTGCAAAACTAAGCACTACAATCTGCCTATCAAGCCACCAAGCCTCGTAACCTGAGAGCTTCTGAAGGGTCTAAGAGTCTCATTACGACTTTAAAGTAAAATTTTAAATACGGTGTCAATCTATTCCAAAAGTACAATGCTAAGAATACGAATGAATTCTGCGCATGTGCGGGAATTTGAACTCGTAAAATTTCGAATAAATATAGAAATATTTTGATATTAAATTCTATTTTTGATGTATATAATTTAGAATTATTCAATTTATCTCTACGAATGATGGAGAAAAATAGCTAATATAAAATATAAAAAAATGAAAAATATATAAAAATATTTGTCGGCTTCGAGCCTCGAACTGAAGACCTGCAAAACTAAGCGCTACTTTCTGCCGATCAAGCCACCAAGCCTCGTACCCTGAGAGCTTCTGAAGGGTCTAAGAGTCTCATTACGACTTTAAAGTAAAATTTTAAATACGGTGTCAATCTATTCCAAAAGTACAATGCTAAGAATACGAATGAATTCTGCGCATGTGCGGGAACTTGAACTCGTAAAATTTCGAATAAATATAGAAATATTTTGATATTAAATTCTATTTTTGATGTATATTATTTGGAATTATTCAATTTATCTCTAGGGATAATGGAGAAAAAGAGCTAAAATAAAATATAAAAAAATGAAAAATATATAAAAATATTTGTTGGCTTCGAGCCTCGAACTGACTTGCAAAACTAAGCACTGCACTCTGCCGATCAAGCCACCAAGCCTCGTAACCTGAGAGCTTCTGAAGGGTCTAAGAATCTCATTACGACTTGAAAGTAAAATTTTAAACACGGTGTCAATCTATTCCAAAAATACAATGCTAAGAATACGAATGAATTCTGCGCATGTGCGGGAACTTGAACTCGTAAAATTTCGAATAAATATAGAAATATTTTGATATTAAATTATATTTTTTATGTATATTATTTGGAATTATTCAATTTATCTCTAGGAATGATGGAGAAAACCAGCTAAAATAAAATATAAAAAAATGAAAAATATATAAAAATATTTGTCGGCTTCGGGCCTCGAACTGAAGACCTGCAGAACTAAGCAGTACTCTCTGCCGATCAAGCCACCAAGCCTCGTAACCTGAGAGCTTCTGAAGGGTCTAAGAGTCTCATTACGACTTTAAAGTAAAATTTTAAATACGGTGTCAATCTATTCCAAAAGTACAATCCTAAGAATACGAATGAATTTTTCGCATGTGCGGGAACTTGAACTCGTAAAATTTCGAATAAATATAGAAATATTTTGATATTAAATTCTATTTTTGATGTATATTATTTGGAATTATTCAATTTATCTCTAGGAATGATGGAGAAAACCAGCTAAAATAAAATATAAAAAAATGAAAAATATATAAAAATATTTGTCGGCTTCGAGCCTCGAACTGAAGACCTGCAAAACTAAGCACTACACTCTGCCGATCAAGCCACCAAGCCTCGTAACCTGAGAGCTTCTGAAGGGTCTAAGAGTCTCATTACGACTTTAAAGTAAAATTTTAAATACGGTGTCAATCTATTCCAAAAGTACAATGCTAAGAATACGAATGAATTCTGCGCATGTGCGGGAATTTGAACTCGTAAAATTTCGAATAAATATAGAAATATTTTGATATTAAATTCTATTTTTGATGTATATAATTTAGAATTATTCAATTTATCTCTACGAATGATGGAGAAAAATAGCTAATATAAAATATAAAAAAATGAAAATATATAAAAATATTTGTCGGCTTCGATCCTCGAACTGAAGACCTGCAAAACTAAGCACTACAATCTGCCTATCAAGCCACCAAGCCTCGTAACCTGAGAGCTTCTGAAGGGTCTAAGAGTCTCATTACGACTTTAAAGTAAAATTTTAAATACGGTGTCAATCTATTCCAAAAGTACAATGCTAAGAATACGAATGAATTCTGCGCATGTGCGGGAATTTGAACTCGTAAAATTTCGAATAAATATAGAAATATTTTGATATTAAATTCTATTTTTGATGTATATAATTTAGAATTATTCAATTTATCTCTACGAATGATGGAGAAAAATAGCTAATATAAAATATAAAAAAATGAAAATATATAAAAATATTTGTCGGCTTCGAGCCTCGAACTGAAGACCTGCAAAACTAAGCACTACAATCTGCCTATCAAGCCACCAAGCCTCGTAACCTGAGAGCTTCTGAAGGGTCTAAGAGTCTCATTACGACTTTAAAGTAAAATTTTAAATACGGTGTCAATCTATTCCAAAAGTACAATGCTAAGAATACGAATGAATTCTGCGCATGTGCGGGAATTTGAACTCGTAAAATTTCGAATAAATATAGAAATATTTTGATATTAAATTCTATTTTTGATGTATATAATTTAGAATTATTCAATTTATCTCTACGAATGATGGAGAAAAATAGCTAATATAAAATATAAAAAAATGAAAAATATATAAAAATATTTGTCGGCTTCGAGCCTCGAACTGAAGACCTGCAAAACTAAGCGCTACTTTCTGCCGATCAAGCCACCAAGCCTCGTACCCTGAGAGCTTCTGAAGGGTCTAAGAGTCTCATTACGACTTTAAAGTAAAATTTTAAATACGGTGTCAATCTATTCCAAAAGTACAATGCTAAGAATACGAATGAATTCTGCGCATGTGCGGGAACTTGAACTCGTAAAATTTCGAATAAATATAGAAATATTTTGATATTAAATTCTATTTTTGATGTATATTATTTGGAATTATTCAATTTATCTCTAGGGATAATGGAGAAAAAGAGCTAAAATAAAATATAAAAAAATGAAAAATATATAAAAATATTTGTTGGCTTCGAGCCTCGAACTGACTTGCAAAACTAAGCACTGCACTCTGCCGATCAAGCCACCAAGCCTCGTAACCTGAGAGCTTCTGAAGGGTCTAAGAATCTCATTACGACTTGAAAGTAAAATTTTAAACACGGTGTCAATCTATTCCAAAAATACAATGCTAAGAATACGAATGAATTCTGCGCATGTGCGGGAACTTGAACTCGTAAAATTTCGAATAAATATAGAAATATTTTGATATTAAATTATATTTTTTATGTATATTATTTGGAATTATTCAATTTATCTCTAGGAATGATGGAGAAAACCAGCTAAAATAAAATATAAAAAAATGAAAAATATATAAAAATATTTGTCGGCTTCGGGCCTCGAACTGAAGACCTGCAGAACTAAGCAGTACTCTCTGCCGATCAAGCCACCAAGCCTCGTAACCTGAGAGCTTCTGAAGGGTCTAAGAGTCTCATTACGACTTTAAAGTAAAATTTTAAATACGGTGTCAATCTATTCCAAAAGTACAATCCTAAGAATACGAATGAATTTTTCGCATGTGCGGGAACTTGAACTCGTAAAATTTCGAATAAATATAGAAATATTTTGATATTAAATTCTATTTTTGATGTATATTATTTGGAATTATTCAATTTATCTCTAGGAATGATGGAGAAAACCAGCTAAAATAAAATATAAAAAAATGAAAAATATATAAAAATATTTGTCGGCTTCGAGCCTCGAACTGAAGACCTGCAAAACTAAGCACTACACTCTGCCGATCAAGCCACCAAGCCTCGTAACCTGAGAGCTTCTGAAGGGTCTAAGAGTCTCATTACGACTTTAAAGTAAAATTTTAAATACGGTGTCAATCTATTCCAAAAGTACAATGCTAAGAATACGAATGAATTCTGCGCATGTGCGGGAACTTGAACTTGTAAAATTTCGAATAAACGTAGATATATTTTGATATTAAATTCTATTTTTGATGTATATTATTTGGAATTATTCAATTTATCTCTAGGAATGATGGAGAAAACCAGCTAAAATAAAATATAAAAAATGAAAAATATATAAAAATATTTGTCGGCTTCGAGCCTCGAACTGAAGACCTGCAAAACTAAGCACTACACTCTGCCGATCAAGCCACCAAGCCTCGTAACCTGAGAGCTTCTGAAGGGTCTAAGAGTCTCATTACGACTTTACAGTAAAATTTTAAATACGGTGTCAATCTATTCCAAAAGTACAATGCTAAGAATACGAATGAATTCTGCGCATGTACGGGAACTTGAACTCGTAAAATTTCGAATAAATATAGAAATATTTTGATATTAAATTCTATTTTTGATGTATATTATTTGGAATTATTCAATTTATCTCTAGGAATGATGGAGAAAACCAGCTAAAATAAAATATAAAAAAATGAAAAAAATATAAAAATATTTGTCGGCTTCGGGCCTCGAACTGAAGACCTGCAAAACTAAGCACTACACTCTGCCGATCAAGCCACCAAGCCTCGTAACCTGAGAGCTTCTGAAGGGTCTAAGAGTCTCATTACGACTTTAAAGTAAAATTTTAAATACGGTGTCAATCTATTCCAAAACTACAATGCTAAGAATACGAATGAATTCTGCGCATGTGCGGGAACTTGAACTTGTAAAATTTCGAATAAACGTAGATATATTTTGATATTAAATTCTATTTTTGATGTATATTATTTGGAATTATTCAATTTATCTCTAGGAATGATGGAGAAAACCAGCTAAAATAAAATATAAAAAAATGAAAAATATATAAAAATATTTGTCGGCTTCGGTCCTAGAACTGAAGACCTGCAAAACTAAGCACTACACTCTGCCGATCAAGCCACCAAGCCTCGTAACCTGAGAGCTTCTGAAGGGTCTAAGAGTCTCATTACGACTTTAAAGTAAAATTTAAAATACGGTGTCAATCTATTCCAAAAGTACAATGCTAAGAATACGAATGAATTCTGCGCATGTGCGGGAACTTGAACTCGTAAAATTTCGAATAAATATAGAAATGTTTTGATATTAAATTCTATTTTTGATGTATATTATTTGGAATTATTCAATTTATCTCTAGGAATGATGGAGAAAACCAGCTAAAATAAAATATAAAAAAATGAAAAAAATATAAAAATATTTGTCGGCTTCGAGCCTCGAACTGAAGACCTGCAAAACTAAGCACTACACTCTGCCGATCAAGCCACCAAGCCTCGTAACCTGAGAGCTTCTGAAGGGTCTAAGAGTCTCATTACGACTTTACAGTAAAATTTTAAATACGGTTTCAATCTATTCCAAAAGTACAATGCTAAGAATACGAATGAATTCTGCGCATGTACGGGAACTTGAACTCGTAAAATTTCGAATAAATATAGAAATATTTTGATATTAAATTCTATTTTTGATGTATATTATTTGGAATTATTCAATTTATCTCTAGGAATGATGGAGAAAACCAGCTAAAATAAAATATAAAAAAATGAAAAATATATAAAAATATTTGTCGGCTTCGGGCCTCGAACTGAAGACCTGCAAAACTAAGCACTACAATCTGCCTATCAAGCCACCAAGCCTCGTAACCTGAGAGCTTCTGAAGGGTCTAAGAGTCTCATTACGACTTTAAAGTAAAATTTTAAATACGGTGTCAATCTATTCCAAAAGTACAATGCTAAGAATACGAATGAATTCTGCGCATGTGCGGGAATTTGAACTCGTAAAATTTCGAATAAATATAGAAATATTTTGATATTAAATTCTATTTTTGATGTATATTATTTGGAATTATTCAATTTATCTCTAGGAATGATGGAGAAAACCAGCTAAAATAAAATATAAAAAAATGAAAAAAATATAAAAATATTTGTCGGCTTCGAGCCTCGAACTGAAGACCTGCAAAACTAAGCACTACACTCTGCCGATCAAGCCACCAAGCCTCGTAACCTGAGAGCTTCTGAAGGGTCTAAGAGTCTCATTACGACTTTACAGTAAAATTTTAAATACGGTTTCAATCTATTCCAAAAGTACAATGCTAAGAATACGAATGAATTCTGCGCATGTACGGGAACTTGAACTCGTAAAATTTCGAATAAATATAGAAATATTTTGATATTAAATTCTATTTTTGATGTATATTATTTGGAATTATTCAATTTATCTCTAGGAATGATGGAGAAAACCAGCTAAAATAAAATATAAAAAAATGAAAAATATATAAAAATATTTGTCGGCTTCGGGCCTCGAACTGAAGACCTGCAAAACTAAGCACTACAATCTGCCTATCAAGCCACCAAGCCTCGTAACCTGAGAGCTTCTGAAGGGTCTAAGAGTCTCATTACGACTTTAAAGTAAAATTTTAAATACGGTGTCAATCTATTCCAAAAGTACAATGCTAAGAATACGAATGAATTCTGCGCATGTGCGGGAATTTGAACTCGTAAAATTTCGAATAAATATAGAAATATTTTGATATTAAATTCTATTTTTGATGTATATAATTTAGAATTATTCAATTTATCTCTACGAATGATGGAGAAAAATAGCTAATATAAAATATAAAAAAATGAAAAATATATAAAAATATTTGTCGGCTTCGAGCCTCGAACTGAAGACCTGCAAAACTAAGCGCTACACTCTGCCGATCAAGCCACCAAGCCTCGTACCCTGAGAGCTTCTGAAGGGTCTAAGAGTCTCATTACGACTTTAAAGTAAAATTTTAAATACGGTGTCAATCTATTCCAAAAGTACAATGCTAAGAATACGAATGAATTCTGCGCATGTGCGGGAACTTGAACTCGTAAAATTTCGAATAAATATAGAAATATTTTGATATTAAATTCTATTTTTGATGTATATTATTTGGAATTATTCAATTTATCTCTAGGGATAATGGAGAAAAAGAGCTAAAATAAAATATAAAAAAATGAAAAATATATAAAAATATTTGTTGGCTTCGAGCCTCGAACTGACTTGCAAAACTAAGCACTGCACTCTGCCGATCAAGCCACCAAGCCTCGTAACCTGAGAGCTTCTGAAGGGTCTAAGAGTCTCATTACGACTTTAAAGTAAAATTTTAAATACGGTGTCAATCTATTCCAAAAGTACAATCCTAAGAATACGAATGAATTTTTCGCATGTGCGGGAACTTGAACTCGTAAAATTTCGAATAAATATAGAAATATTTTGATATTAAATTCTATTTTTGATGTATACTATTTGGAATTATTCAATTTATCTCTAGGAATGATGGAGAAAACCAGCTAAAATAAAATATAAAAAAATGAAAAATATATAAAAATATTTGTCGGCTTCGAGCCTCGAACTGAAGACCTGCAAAACTAAGCACTACACTCTGCCGATCAAGCCACCAAGCCTCGTAACCTGAGAGCTTCTGAAGGGTCTAAGAGTCTCATTATGACTTTAAAGTAAAATTTTAAATACGGTGTCAATCTATTCCAAAAGTACAATGCTAAGAATACGAATGAATTCTGCGCATGTGCGGGAACTTGAACTTGTAAAATTTCGAATAAACGTAGATATATTTTGATATTAAATTCTATTTTTGATGTATATTATTTGGAATTATTCAATTTATCTCTAGGAATGATGGAGAAAACCAGCTAAAATAAAATATAAAAAAATGAAAAAAATATAAAAATATTTGTCGGCTTCGAGCCTCGAACTGAAGACCTGCAAAACTAAGCACTACAATCTGCCGATCAAGCCACCAAGCCTCGTAACCTGAGAGCTTCTGAAGGGTCTAAGAGTCTCATTACGACTTTACAGTAAAATTTTAAATACGGTGTCAATCTATTCCAAAAGTACAATGCTAAGAATACGAATGAATTCTGCGCATGTGCGTCAACTTGAACTCGTAAAATTTCGAATAAATATAGAAATATTTTGATATTAAATTCTATTTTTGATGTATATTATTTGGAATTATTCAATTTATCTCTAGGAATGATGGAGAAAACCAGCTAAAATAAAATATAAAAAAATGAAAAATATATAAAAATATTTGTTGGCTTCGAGCCTCGAACTGAAGACCTGCAAAACTAAGCACTACACTCTGCCGATCAAGCCACCAAGCCTCGTAACCTGAGAGCTTCTGAAGGATCTAAGAGTCTCATTACGACTTTACAGTAAAATTTTAAATACGGTGTCAATCTATTCCAAAAGTACAATGCTAAGAATACGAATGAATTCTGCGCATGTACGGGAACTTGAACTCGTAAAATTTCGAATAAATATAGAAATATTTTGATATTAAATTCTATTTTTGATGTATATTATTTGGAATTATTCAATTTATCTCTAGGAATGATGGAGAAAACCAGCTAAAATAAAATATAAAAAAATGAAAAATATATAAAAATATTTGTCGGCTTCGGGCCTCGAACTGAAGACCTGCAAAACTAAGCACTACACTCTGCCGATCAAGCCACCAAGCCTCGTAACCTGAGAGCTTCTGAAGGGTCTAAGAGTCTCATTACGACTTTAAAGTAAAATTTTAAATACGGTGTCAATCTATTCCAAAACTACAATGCTAAGAATACGAATGAATTCTGCGCATGTGCGGGAACTTGAACTTGTAAAATTTCGAATAAACGTAGATATATTTTGATATTAAATTCTATTTTTGATGTATATTATTTGGAATTATTCAATTTATCTCTAGGAATGATGGAGAAAACCAGCTAAAATAAAATATAAAAAAATGAAAAATATATAAAAATATTTGTCGGCTTCGGGCCTAGAACTGAAGACCTGCAAAACTAAGCACTACACTCTGCCGATCAAGCCACCAAGCCTCGTAACCTGAGAGCTTCTGAAGGGTCTAAGAGTCTCATTACGACTTTAAAGTAAAATTTAAAATACGGTGTCAATCTATTCCAAAAGTACAATGCTAAGAATACGAATGAATTCTGCGCATGTGCGGGAACTTGAACTCGTAAAATTTCGAATAAATATAGAAATGTTTTGATATTAAATTCTATTTTTGATGTATATTATTTGGAATTATTCAATTTATCTCTAGGAATGATGGAGAAAACCAGCTAAAATAAAATATAAAAAAATGAAAAAAATATAAAAATATTTGTCGGCTTCGAGCCTCGAACTGAAGACCTGCAAAACTAAGCACTACAATCTGCCTATCAAGCCACCAAGCCTCGTAACCTGAGTGCTTCTGAAGGGTCTAAGAGTCTCATTACGACTTTAAAGTAAAATTTTAAATACGGTGTCAATCTATTCCAAAAGTACAATGCTCAGAATACGAATGAATTCTGCGCATGTGCGGGAACTTGAACTCGGAAAATTTCGAATAAATATAGAAATATTTTGATATTAAATTCTATTTTTGATGTATATTATTTGGAATTATTCAATTTATCTCTAGGAACGATGGAGAAAACCAGCTAAAATAAAATATAAAAAAATGAAAAATATATAAAAATATTTGTTGGCTTCGAGCCTCGAACTGAAGACCTGCAAAACTAAGCACTACACTCTGCCGATCAAGCCACCAAGCCTCGTAACCTGAGAGCTTCTGAAGGGTCTAAGAGTCTCATTACGACTTTACAGTAAAATTTTAAATACGGTGTCAATCTATTCCAAAAGTACAATGCTAAGAATACGAATGAATTCTGCGCATGTGCGGGAACTTGAACTCGTAAAATTTCGAATAAATATAGAAATATTTTGATATTAAATTCTATTTTTGATGTATATTATTTGGAATTATTCAATTTATCTCTAGGAATGATGGAGAAAACCAGCTAAAATAAAATATAAAAAAATGAAAAATATATAAAAATATTTGTCGGCTTCGGGCCTCGAACTGAAGACCTGCAAAACTAAGCACTACACTCTGCCGATCAAGCCACCAAGCCTCGTAACCTGAGAGCTTCTGAAGGGTCTAAGAGTCTCATTACGACTTTAAAGTAAAATTTTAAATACGGTGTCAATCTATTCCAAAACTACAATGCTAAGAATACGAATGAATTCTGCGCATGTGCGGGAACTTGAACTTGTAAAATTTCGAATAAACGTAGATATATTTTGATATTAAATTCTATTTTTGATGTATATTATTTGGAATTATTCAATTTATCTCTAGGAATGATGGAGAAAACCAGCTAAAATAAAATATAAAAAAATGAAAAAAATATAAAAATATTTGTCGGCTTCGAGCCTCGAACTGAAGACCTGCAAAACTAAGCACTACAATCTGCCGATCAAGCCACCAAGCCTCGTAACCTGAGAGCTTCTGAAGGGTCTAAGAGTCTCATTACGACTTTAAAGTAAAATTTAAAATACGGTGTCAATCTATTCCAAAAGTACAATGCTCAGAATACGAATGAATTCTGCGCATGTGCGGGAACTTGAACTCGGAAAATTTCGAATAAATATAGAAATATTTTGATATTAAATTCTATTTTTGATGTATATTATTTGGAATTATTCAATTTATCTCTAGGAATGATGGAGAAAACCAGCTAAAATAAAATATAAAAAAATGAAAAATATATAAAAATATTTGTTGGCTTCGAGCCTCGAACTGAAGACCTGCAAAACTAAGCACTACACTCTGCCGATCAAGCCACCAAGCCTCGTAACCTGAGAGCTTCTGAAGGGTCTAAGAGTCTCATTACGACTTTAAAGTAAAATTTTAAATACGGTGTCAATCTATTCCAAAACTACAATGCTAAGAATACGAATGAATTCTGCGCATGTGCGGGAACTTGAACTCGGAAAATTTCGAATAAATATAGAAATATTTTGATATTAAATTCTATTTTTGATGTATATTATTTGGAATTATTCAATTTATCTCTAGGAATGATGGAGAAAACCAGCTAAAATAAAATATAAAAAAATGAAAAATATATAAAAATATTTGTTGGCTTCGAGCCTCGAACTGAAGACCTGCAAAACTAAGCACTACACTCTGCCGATCAAGCCACCAAGCCTCGTAACCTGAGAGCTTCTGAAGGGTCTAAGAGTCTCATTACGACTTTACAGTAAAATTTTAAATACGGTGTCAATCTATTCCAAAAGTACAATGCTAAGAATAGGAATGAATTCTGCGCATGTGCGGGAACTTGAACTCGTAAAATTTCGAATAAATATAGAAATATTTTGATATTAAATTCTATTTTTGATGTATATTATTTGGAATTATTCAATTTATCTCTAGGAATGATGGAGAAAACCAGCTAAAATAAAATATAAAAAAATGAAAAATATATAAAAATATTTGTCGGCTTCGGGCCTCGAACTGAAGACCTGCAAAACTAAGCACTACACTCTGCCGATCAAGCCACCAAGCCTCGTAACCTGAGAGCTTCTGAAGGGTCTAAGAGTCTCATTACGACTTTAAAGTAAAATTTTAAATACGGTGTCAATCTATTCCAAAACTACAATGCTAAGAATACGAATGAATTCTGCGCATGTGCGGGAACTTGAACTTGTAAAATTTCGAATAAACGTAGATATATTTTGATATTAAATTCTATTTTTGATGTATATTATTTGGAATTATTCAATTTATCTCTAGGAATGATGGAGAAAACCAGCTAAAATAAAATATAAAAAAATGAAAAAAATATAAAAATATTTGTCGGCTTCGAGCCTCGAACTGAAGACCTGCAAAACTAAGCACTACAATCTGCCGATCAAGCCACCAAGCCTCGTAACCTGAGAGCTTCTGAAGGGTCTAAGAGTCTCATTACGACTTTAAAGTAAAATTTAAAATACGGTGTCAATCTATTCCAAAAGTACAATGCTAAGAATACGAATGAATTCTGCGCATGTGCGGGAACTTGAACTCGTAAAATTTCGAATAAATATAGAAATGTTTTGATATTAAATTCTATTTTTGATGTATATTATTTGGAATTATTCAATTTATCTCTAGGAATGATGGAGAAAACCAGCTAAAATAAAATATAAAAAAATGAAAAAAATATAAAAATATTTGTCGGCTTCGAGCCTCGAACTGAAGACCTGCAAAACTAAGCACTACAATCTGCCGATCAAGCCACCAAGCCTCGTAACCTGAGAGCTTCTGAAGGGTCTAAGAGTCTCATTACGACTTTAAAGTAAAATTTTAAATACGGTGTCAATCTATTCCAAAACTACAATGCTAAGAATACGAATGAATTCTGCGCATGTGCGGGAACTTGAACTCGGAAAATTTCGAATAAATATAGAAATATTTTGATATTAAATTCTATTTTTGATGTATATTATTTGGAATTATTCAATTTATCTCTAGGAATGATGGAGAAAACCAGCTAAAATAAAATATAAAAAAATGAAAAATATATAAAAATATTTGTCGGCTTCGGGCCTCGAACTGAAGACCTGCAAAACTAAGCACTACACTCTGCCGATCAAGCCACCAAGCCTCGTAACCTGAGAGCTTCTGAAGGGTCTAAGAGTCTCATTACGACTTTAAAGTAAAATTTTAAATACGGTGTCAATCTATTCCAAAACTACAATGCTAAGAATACGAATGAATTCTGCGCATGTGC
Organism: Argiope bruennichi; assembly: GCF_947563725.1. Classification (NCBI taxonomy): domain Eukaryota; kingdom Metazoa; phylum Arthropoda; class Arachnida; order Araneae; family Araneidae; genus Argiope; species Argiope bruennichi. The sequence continues at coordinate 52,760,931 of NC_079152.1, forward strand.
GGGAACTTGAACTTGTAAAATTTCGAATAAACGTAGATATATTTTGATATTAAATTCTATTTTTGATGTATATTATTTGGAATTATTCAATTTATCTCTAGGAATGAAGGAGAAAACCAGCTAAAATAAAATATAAAAAAATGAAAAAAATATAAAAATATTTGTCGGCTTCGAGCCTCGAACTGAAGACCTGCAAAACTAAGCACTACAATCTGCCGATCAAGCCACCAAGCCTCGTAACCTGAGAGCTTCTGAAGGGTCTAAGAGTCTCATTACGACTTTAAAGTAAAATTTAAAATACGGTGTCAATCTATTCCAAAAGTACAATGCTAAGAATACGAATGAATTCTGCGCATGTGCGGGAACTTGAACTCGTAAAATTTCGAATAAATATAGAAATGTTTTGATATTAAATTCTATTTTTGATGTATATTATTTGGAATTATTCAATTTATCTCTAGGAATGATGGAGAAAACCAGCTAAAATAAAATATAAAAAAATGAAAAATATATAAAAATATTTGTTGGCTTCGAGCCTCGAACTGAAGACCTGCAAAACTAAGCACTACACTCTGCCGATCAAGCCACCAAGCCTCGTAACCTGAGAGCTTCTGAAGGGTCTAAGAGTCTCATTACGACTTTAAAGTAAAATTTTAAATACGGTGTCAATCTATTCCAAAACTACAATGCTAAGAATACGAATGAATTCTGCGCATGTGCGGGAACTTGAACTTGTAAAATTTCGAATAAACGTAGATATATTTTGATATTAAATTCTATTTTTGATGTATATTATTTGGAATTATTCAATTTATCTCTAGGAATGATGGAGAAAACCAGCTAAAATAAAATATAAAAAAATGAAAAATATATAAAAATATTTGTCGGCTTCGGGCCTAGAACTGAAGACCTGCAAAACTAAGCACTACACTCTGCCGATCAAGCCACCAAGCCTCGTAACCTGAGAGCTTCTGAAGGGTCTAAGAGTCTCATTACGACTTTAAAGTAAAATTTAAAATACGGTGTCAATCTATTCCAAAAGTACAATGCTAAGAATACGAATGAATTCTGCGCATGTGCGGGAACTTGAACTCGTAAAATTTCGAATAAATATAGAAATGTTTTGATATTAAATTCTATTTTTGATGTATATTATTTGGAATTATTCAATTTATCTCTAGGAATGATGGAGAAAACCAGCTAAAATAAAATATAAAAAAATGAAAAATATATAAAAATATTTGTCGGCTTCGGGCCTCGAACTGAAGACCTGCAAAACTAAGCACTACACTCTGCCGATCAAGCCACCAAGCCTCGTAACCTGAGAGCTTCTGAAGGGTCTAAGAGTCTCATTACGACTTTAAAGTAAAATTTTAAATACGGTGTCAATCTATTCCAAAACTACAATGCTAAGAATACGAATGAATTCTGCGCATGTGCGGGAACTTGAACTTGTAAAATTTCGAATAAACGTAGATATATTTTGATATTAAATTCTATTTTTGATGTATATTATTTGGAATTATTCAATTTATCTCTAGGAATGATGGAGAAAACCAGCTAAAATAAAATATAAAAAAATGAAAAAAATATAAAAATATTTGTCGGCTTCGAGCCTCGAACTGAAGACCTGCAAAACTAAGCACTACAATCTGCCGATCAAGCCACCAAGCCTCGTAACCTGAGAGCTTCTGAAGGGTCTAAGAGTCTCATTACGACTTTAAAGTAAAATTTTAAATACGGTGTCAATCTATTCCAAAAGTACAATGCTCAGAATACGAATGAATTCTGCGCATGTGCGGGAACTTGAACTCGGAAAATTTCGAATAAATATAGAAATATTTTGATATTAAATTCTATTTTTGATGTATATTATTTGGAATTATTCAATTTATCTCTAGGAATGATGGAGAAAACCAGCTAAAATAAAATATAAAAAAATGAAAAATATATAAAAATATTTGTTGGCTTCGAGCCTCGAACTGAAGACCTGCAAAACTAAGCACTACACTCTGCCGATCAAGCCACCAAGCCTCGTAACCTGAGAGCTTCTGAAGGGTCTAAGAGTCTCATTACGACTTTAAAGTAAAATTTTAAATACGGTGTCAATCTATTCCAAAACTACAATGCTAAGAATACGAATGAATTCTGCGCATGTGCGGGAACTTGAACTTGTAAAATTTCGAATAAACGTAGATATATTTTGATATTAAATTCTATTTTTGATGTATATTATTTGGAATTATTCAATTTATCTCTAGGAATGATGGAGAAAACCAGCTAAAATAAAATATAAAAAAAGGAAAAATATATAAAAATATTTGTCGGCTTCGGGCCTAGAACTGAAGACCTGCAAAACTAAGCACTACACTCTGCCGATCAAGCCACCAAGCCTCGTAACCTGAGAGCTTCTGAAGGGTCTAAGAGTCTCATTACGACTTTAAAGTAAAATTTAAAATACGGTGTCAATCTATTCCAAAAGTACAATGCTAAGAATACGAATGAATTCTGCGCATGTGCGGGAACTTGAACTCGTAAAATTTCGAATAAATATAGAAATGTTTTGATATTAAATTCTATTTTTGATGTATATTATTTGGAATTATTCAATTTATCTCTAGGAATGATGGAGAAAACCAGCTAAAATAAAATATAAAAAAATGAAAAAAATATAAAAATATTTGTCGGCTTCGAGCCTCGAACTGAAGACCTGCAAAACTAAGCACTACAATCTGCCTATCAAGCCACCAAGCCTCGTAACCTGAGAGCTTCTGAAGGGTCTAAGAGTCTCATTACGACTTTAAAGTAAAATTTTAAATACAGTGTCAATCTATTCCAAAAGTACAATGCTCAGAATACGAATGAATTCTGCGCATGTGCGGGAACTTGAACTCGGAAAATTTCGAATAAATATAGAAATATTTTGATATTAAATTCTATTTTTGATGTATATTATTTGGAATTATTCAATTTATCTCTAGGAATGATGGAGAAAACCAGCTAAAATAAAATATAAAAAAATGAAAAATATATAAAAATATTTGTTGGCTTCGAGCCTCGAACTGAAGACCTGCAAAACTAAGCACTACACTCTGCCGATCAAGCCACCAAGCCTCGTAACCTGAGAGCTTCTGAAGGGTCTAAGAGTCTCATTACGACTTTACAGTAAAATTTTAAATACGGTGTCAATCTATTCCAAAAGTACAATGCTAAGAATACGAATGAATTCTGCGCATGTGCGGGAACTTGAACTCGTAAAATTTCGAATAAATATAGAAATATTTTGATATTAAATTCTATTTTTGATGTATATTATTTGGAATTATTCAATTTATCTCTAGGAATGATGGAGAAAACCAGCTAAAATAAAATATAAAAAAATGAAAAATATATAAAAATATTTATCGGCTTCGGGCCTCGAACTGAAGACCTGCAAAACTAAGCACTACACTCTGCCGATCAAGCCACCAAGCCTCGTAACCTGAGAGCTTCTGAAGGGTCTAAGAGTCTCATTACGACTTTAAAGTAAAATTTTAAATACGGTGTCAATCTATTCCAAAACTACAATGCTAAGAATACGAATGAATTCTGCGCATGTGCGGGAACTTGAACTTGTAAAATTTCGAATAAACGTAGATATATTTTGATATTAAATTCTATTTTTGATGTATATTATTTGGAATTATTCAATTTATCTCTAGGAATGATGGAGAAAACCAGCTAAAATAAAATATAAAAAAATGAAAAAAATATAAAAATATTTGTCGGCTTCGAGCCTCGAACTGAAGACCTGCAAAACTAAGCACTACAATCTGCCGATCAAGCCACCAAGCCTCGTAACCTGAGAGCTTCTGAAGGGTCTAAGAGTCTCATTACGACTTTAAAGTAAAATTTAAAATACGGTGTCAATCTATTCCAAAAGTACAATGCTAAGAATACGAATGAATTCTGCGCATGTGCGGGAATTTGAACTCGTAAAATTTCGAATAAATATAGAAATGTTTTGATATTAAATTCTATTTTTGATGTATATTATTTGGAATTATTCAATTTATCTCTAGGAATGATGGAGAAAACCAGCTAAAATAAAATATAAAAAAATGAAAAAAATATAAAAATATTTGTCGGCTTCGAGCCTCGAACTGAAGACCTGCAAAACTAAGCACTACAATCTGCCTATCAAGCCACCAAGCCTCGTAACCTGAGAGCTTCTGAAGGGTCTAAGAGTCTCATTACGACTTTAAAGTAAAATTTTAAATACGGTGTCAATCTATTCCAAAAGTACAATGCTCAGAATACGAATGAATTCTGCGCATGTGCGGGAACTTGAACTCGGAAAATTTCGAATAAATATAGAAATATTTTGATATTAAATTCTATTTTTGATGTATATTATTTGGAATTATTCAATTTATCTCTAGGAATGATGGAGAAAACCAGCTAAAATAAAATATAAAAAAATGAAAAATATATAAAAATATTTGATGGCTTCGAGCCTCGAACTGAAGACCTGCAAAACTAAGCACTACACTCTGCCGATCAAGCCACCAAGCCTCGTAACCTGAGAGCTTCTGAAGGGTCTAAGAGTCTCATTACGACTTTACAGTAAAATTTTAAATACGGTGTCAATCTATTCCAAAAGTACAATGCTAAGAATACGAATGAATTCTGCGCATGTGCGGGAACTTGAACTCGTAAAATTTCGAATAAATATAGAAATATTTTGATATTAAATTCTATTTTTGATGTATATTATTTGGAATTATTCAATTTATCTCTAGGAATGATGGAGAAAACCAGCTAAAATAAAATATAAAAAAATGAAAAATATATAAAAATATTTGTCGGCTTCGGGCCTCGAACTGAAGACCTGCAAAACTAAGCACTACACTCTGCCGATCAAGCCACCAAGCCTCGTAACCTGAGAGCTTCTGAAGGGTCTAAGAGTCTCATTACGACTTTAAAGTAAAATTTTAAATACGGTGTCAATCTATTCCAAAACTACAATGCTAAGAATACGAATGAATTCTGCGCATGTGCGGGAACTTGAACTTGTAAAATTTCGAATAAACGTAGATATATTTTGATATTAAATTCTATTTTTGATGTATATAATTTGGAATTATTCAATTTATCTCTAGGAATGATGGAGAAAACCAGCTAAAATAAAATATAAAAAATGAAAAATATATAAAAATATTTGTCGGCTTCGAGCCTCGAACTGAAGACCTGCAAAACTAAGCACTACACTCTGCCGATCAAGCCACCAAGCCTCGTAACCTGAGAGCTTCTGAAGGGTCTAAGAGTCTCATTACGACTTTACAGTAAATTTTAAATACGGTGTCAATCTATTCCAAAAGTACAATGCTAAGAATACGAATGAATTCTGCGCATGTGCGGGAACTTGAACTCGTAAAATTTCGAATAAATATAGAAATATTTTTATATTAAATTCTATTTTTGATGTATATTATTTGGAATTATTCAATTTATCTCTAGGAATGATGGAGAAAACCAGCTAAAATAAAATATAAAAAAATGAAAAATATATAAATATATTTGTTGGCTTCGAGCCTCGAACTGAAGACCTGCAAAACTAAGCACTACACTCTGCCGATCAAGCCACCAAGCCTCGTAACCTGAGAGCTTCTGAAGGGTCTAAGAGTCTCATTACGACTTTACAGTAAAATTTTAAATACGGTGTCAATCTATTCCAAAAGTACAATGCTAAGAATACGAATGAATTCTGCGCATGTGCGGGAACTTGAACTTGTAAAATTTCGAATAAATATAGAAATATTTTGATATTAAATTCTATTTTTGATGTATATTATTTGGAATTATTCAATTTATCTCTAGGAATGATGGAGAAAACCAGCTAAAATAAAATATAAAAAAATGAAAAATATATAAAAATATTTGTCGGCTTCGGGCCTAGAACTGAAGACCTGCAAAACTAAGCACTACACTCTGCCGATCAAGCCACCAAGCCTCGTAACCTGAGAGCTTCTGAAGGGTCTAAGAGTCTCATTACGACTTTACAGTAAAATTTTAAATACGGTGTCAATCTATTCCAAAAGTACAATGCTAAGAATACGAATGAATTCTGCGCATGTGCGGGAACTTGAACTTGTAAAATTTCGAATAAATATAGAAATATTTTGATATTAAATTCTATTTTTGATGTATATTATTTGGAATTATTCAATTTATCTCTAGGAATGATGGAGAAAACCAGCTAAAATAAAATATAAAAAAATGAAAAATATATAAAAATATTTGTCGGCTTCGGGCCTAGAACTGAAGACCTGCAAAACTAAGCACTACACTCTGCCGATCAAGCCACCAAGCCTCGTAACCTGAGAGCTTCTGAAGGGTCTAAGAGTCTCATTACGACTTTAAAGTAAAATTTAAAATACGGTGTCAATCTATTCCAAAAGTACAATGCTAAGAATACGAATGAATTCTGCGCATGTGCGGGAACTTGAACTCGTAAAATTTCGAATAAATATAGAAATGTTTTGATATTAAATTCTATTTTTGATGTATATTATTTGGAATTATTCAATTTATCTCTAGGAATGATGGAGAAAACCAGCTAAAATAAAATATAAAAAAATGAAAAAAATATAAAAATATTTGTCGGCTTCGAGCCTCGAACTGAAGACCTGCAAAACTAAGCACTACAATCTGCCTATCAAGCCACCAAGCCTCGTAACCTGAGAGCTTCTGAAGGGTCTAAGAGTCTCATTACGACTTTAAAGTAAAATTTTAAATACGGTGTCAATCTATTCCAAAAGTACAATGCTAAGAATACGAATGAATTCTGCGCATGTGCGGGAACTTGAACTCGTAAAATTTCGAATAAATATAGAAATATTTTGATATTAAATTCTATTTTTGATGTATATTATTTGGAATTATTCAATTTATCTCTAGGAATGATGGAGAAAACCAGCTAAAATAAAATATAAAAAAATGAAAAATATATAAAAATATTTGTCGGCTTCGGGCCTCGAACTGAAGACCTGCAAAACTAAGCACTACACTCTGCCGATCAAGCCACCAAGCCTCGTAACCTGAGAGCTTCTGAAGGGTCTAAGAGTCTCATTACGACTTTAAAGTAAAATTTTAAATACGGTGTCAATCTATTCCAAAACTACAATGCTAAGAATACGAATGAATTCTGCGCATGTGCGGGAACTTGAACTTGTAAAATTTCGAATAAACGTAGATATATTTTGATATTAAATTCTATTTTTGATGTATATAATTTGGAATTATTCAATTTATCTCTAGGAATGATGGAGAAAACCAGCTAAAATAAAATATAAAAAATGAAAAATATATAAAAATATTTGTCGGCTTCGAGCCTCGAACTGAAGACCTGCAAAACTAAGCACTACACTCTGCCGATCAAGCCACCAAGCCTCGTAACCTGAGAGCTTCTGAAGGGTCTAAGAGTCTCATTACGACTTTACAGTAAATTTTAAATACGGTGTCAATCTATTCCAAAAGTACAATGCTAAGAATACGAATGAATTCTGCGCATGTGCGGGAACTTGAACTCGTAAAATTTCGAATAAATATAGAAATATTTTTATATTAAATTCTATTTTTGATGTATATTATTTGGAATTATTCAATTTATCTCTAGGAATGATGGAGAAAACCAGCTAAAATAAAATATAAAAAAATGAAAAATATATAAAAATATTTGTTGGCTTCGAGCCTCGAACTGAAGACCTGCAAAACTAAGCACTACACTCTGCCGATCAAGCCACCAAGCCTCGTAACCTGAGAGCTTCTGAAGGGTCTAAGAGTCTCATTACGACTTTACAGTAAAATTTTAAATACGGTGTCAATCTATTCCAAAAGTACAATGCTAAGAATACGAATGAATTCTGCGCATGTGCGGGAACTTGAACTTGTAAAATTTCGAATAAATATAGAAATATTTTGATATTAAATTCTATTTTTGATGTATATTATTTGGAATTATTCAATTTATCTCTAGGAATGATGGAGAAAACCAGCTAAAATAAAATATAAAAAAATGAAAAATATATAAAAATATTTGTCGGCTTCGGGCCTAGAACTGAAGACCTGCAAAACTAAGCACTACACTCTGCCGATCAAGCCACCAAGCCTCGTAACCTGAGAGCTTCTGAAGGGTCTAAGAGTCTCATTACGACTTTAAAGTAAAATTTAAAATACGGTGTCAATCTATTCCAAAAGTACAATGCTAAGAATACGAATGAATTCTGCGCATGTGCGGGAACTTGAACTCGTAAAATTTCGAATAAATATAGAAATGTTTTGATATTAAATTCTATTTTTGATGTATATTATTTGGAATTATTCAATTTATCTCTAGGAATGATGGAGAAAACCAGCTAAAATAAAATATAAAAAAATGAAAAAATATAAAAATATTTGTCGGCTTCGAGCCTCGAACTGAAGACCTGCAAAACTAAGCACTACAATCTGCCTATCAAGCCACCAAGCCTCGTAACCTGAGAGCTTCTGAAGGGTCTAAGAGTCTCATTACGACTTTAAAGTAAAATTTTAAATACGGTGTCAATCTATTCCAAAAGTATAATGCTCAGAATACGAATGAATTCTGCGCATGTGCGGGAACTTGAACTCGTAAAATTTCGAATAAATATAGAAATATTTTGATATTAAATTCTATTTTTGATGTATATTATTTGGAATTATTCAATTTATCTCTAGGAATGATGGAGAAAACCAGCTAAAATAAAATATAAAAAAATGAAAAATATATAAAAATATTTGTCGGCTTCGAGCCTCGAACTGAAGACCTGCAAAACTAAGCACTACACTCTGCCGATCAAGCCACCAAGCCTCGTAACCTGAGAGCTTCTGAAGGGTCTAAGAGTCTCATTACGACTTTAAAGTAAAATTTTAAATACGGTGTCAATCTATTCCAAAAGTACAATGCTAAGAATACGAATGAATTCTGCGCATGTGCGGGAACTTGAACTCGTAAAATTTCGAATAAATATAGAAATATTTTGATATTAAATTCTATTTTTTAGGTATATTATTTGGAATTATTCAATTTATCTCTAGGAATGATGGAGAAAACCAGCTAAAATAAAATATAAAAAAATGAAAAATATATAAAGATATTTGTTGGCTTCGAGCCTCGAACTGACCTGCAAAACTAAGCACTGCACTCTGCCGATCAAGCCAAAAAGCCTCGTAACCTGAGAGCTTCTGAAGTGTCTAAGAATCTTATTACGACTTTAAAGTAAAATTTTAAACACGGTGTCAATTTATTCCGAAAATACAATGCTAAGAATACGAATCAATTCTGCGCATGTGCGGGAACTTGAACTCGTAAAATTTCGAATAAATATAGAAATATTTTGATATTAAATTCTATTTTTGATGTATATTATTTGGAATTATTCAATTTATCTCTAGGAATGATGGAGAAAACCAGCTAAAATAAAATATAAAAAAATGAAAAATATATAAAAATATTTGTCGGCTTCGGGCCTCGAACTGAAGACCTGCAAAACTAAGCACTACACTCTGCCGATCAAGCCACCAAGCCTCGTAACCTGAGAGCTTCTGAAGGGTCTAAGAGTCTCATTACGACTTTACAGTAAAATTTTAAATACGGTGTCAATCTATTCCAAAAGTACAATACTAAGAATACGAATGAATTCTGCGCATGTGCGGGAACTTGCACTTGTAAAATTTCGAATAAATATAGAAGTATTTTGATATTAAATTCTATATTTGACGTATATTATTTGGAATTATTCAATTTATCTCTAGAAATGATGGAGAAAACCAGCTAAAATAAAATATAAAAAAAGGAAAAATATATAAAAATATTTGTTGGCTTCGAGCCTCGAACTGACCTGCAAAACTAAGCACTACACTCTGCCGATCAAGCCACCAAGCCTCGTAACCTGAGAGCTTCTGAAGGGTCTAAGAGTCTCATCACGACTTTAAAGTAAAATTTTAAATACGGTGTCAATCTATTCCAAAAGTACAATGCTAAGAATACGAATGAATTCTGCGCATGTGCGGTAACTTGAACTCGTAAAATTTCGAATAAATATAGAAATATTTTGATATTAAATTCTATTTTTAAGGTATATTATTTGGAATTATTCAATTTATCTCTAGGAATGATGGAGAAAACCAGCTAAAATAAAATATAAAAAAATGAAAAATATATAAAAATATTTGTTGGCTTCGAGCCTCGAACTGACCTGCAAAACTAAGCACTACATTCTGCCGATCAAGCCACCAAGCCTCGTAACCTGAGAGCTTCTGAAGGGTCTAAGAATCTCATTACGACTTTAAAGTAAAATTTTAAACACGGTGTCAATCTATTCCAAAAATACAATGCTAAGAATACGAATGAATTCTGCGCATGTGCGGGAACTTGAACTCGTAAAATCTCGAATAAATATAGAAATATTTTGATATTAAATTCTATTTTTGATGTATATTATTTGGAATTATTCAATTTATCTCTAGGAATGATGGAGGAAACCAGCTAAAATAAAATATAAAAAAAAGGAAAATATATAAAAATATTTGTCGTATTCGAGCCTCGAACTGAAGACCTGTAAAACTAAGCACTACACTTTGCCGATCAAGCCACTAAGCCTCGTAACCTGAGAGCTTCTGAAGGGTCTAAGAGTCTCATCACGACTTTAAAGTAAAATTTTAAATACGGTGTCAATCTATTCCAAAAGTATAATGCTAAGAATACGAATGAATTCTGCGCATGTGCGGGAACTTGAACTCGTAAACTTTCGAATAAATATAGAAATATTTTGATATTAAATTCTATATTTGACGTATATTATTTGGAATTATTCAATTTATCTCTAGGAATGATGGAGAAAACCAGCTAAAATAAAATATTAAATATATATATAAATATTTGTTGGCTTCGAGCCTCGAACTGAAGTCCTGCAAAACTAAGCTCTACACTCTGTCGATCCAGCCACCAAGCCTCGTAACCTGAGAGCTTCTGAAGGGTCTAAGAATCTCATTACGACTTTACAGTAAAATTTTAAATACGGTGTCAATCTGCTCGAAAAGCACAATGCTAAGAATACGAATGAATTCTGCGCATGTGTGGGAACTTGAACTCGTAAAATTTCGAATAAATATAGAAATATTTTGATATTAAATTCTATTTTGGACGTATATTATTTGGAATTATTCAATTTATCTCTAGGAATGATGGAGAAAACCAGCTAAAATAAAATATTAAATATATATATATATATATATATATATATAAATATTTGTTGGCTTCGAGCCTCGAACTGAAGTCCTGCAAAACTAAGCGCTACACTCTGTCGATCCAGCCACCAAGCCTCGTAACCCGAGAGCTTCTGAAGGGTCTAAGAGTCTCATGACGACTTTAAAGTAAAATTTTAAATACGGTGTCAATCTATTCCAAAAGTACAATGCTAAGAATACGAATGAATTCTGCGCATGTGCGGGAACTTGAACTCGTAAAATTTCGAATAAATATAGAAGTATTTTGATATTAAATTCTATATTTGACGTATATTATTTGGAATTATTCAATTTATCTCTAGGAATGATGGAGAAAACCAGCTAAAATAAAATATAAAAAAATGAAAAATATATAAAAATATTTGTTGGCTTCGAGCCTCGAACTGACCTGCAAAACTAAGCACTACTCTCTGCCGATCAAGCCAAAAGGCCTCGTAACCTGAGAGCTTCTGAAGGGTCTAAGAATCTCATTACGACTTTAAAGTAAAATTTTAAACACGGTGTCAATCTATTCCAAAAATACAATGCTAAGAATACGAATGAATTCTGCGCATGTGCGGGAACTTGAACTCGTAAAATTTCGAATAAATATAGAAATATTTTGATATTAAATTCTATTTTTGATGTATATTATTTGGAATTATTCAATTTATCTCTAGGAATGATGGAGAAAACCAGCTAAAATAAAATATAAAAAAATGAAAAATATATAAAAATATTTGTCGGCTTCGAGCCCCGAACTGAAGACCTGCAAAACTAAGCACTACACTCTGCCGATCAAGCCACCATGCCTCGTAACCTAAGAGCTTCTGAAGGGTCTAAGAGTCTCATTACGACTTTAAAGTAAAATTTTAAATACGGTGTCAATCTATTCCAAAAGTACAATGCTAAGAATACGAATGAATTCTGCGCATGTGCGGGAACTTGAACTCGTAAAATTTCGAATAAATATAGAAATATTTTGATATTAAATTCTATTTTTTAGGTATATTATTTGGAATTATTCAATTTATCTCTAGGAATGATGGAGAAAACCAGCTAAAATAAAATATAAAAAAATGAAAAATATATAAAGATATTTGTTGGCTTCGAGCCTCGAACTGACCTGCAAAACTAAGCACTGCACTCTGCCGATCAAGCCAAAAAGCCTCGTAACCTGAGAGCTTCTGAAGTGTCTAAGAATCTTATTACGACTTTAAAGTAAAATTTTAAACACGGTGTCAATTTATTCCGAAAATACAATGCTAAGAATACGAATGAATTCTGCGCATGTGCGGGAACTTGAACTCGTAAAATTTCGAATAAATATAGAAATATTTTGATATTAAATTCTATTTTTGATGTATATTATTTGGAATTATTCAATTTATCTCTAGGAATGATGGAGAAAACCAGCTAAAATAAAATATAAAAAAATGAAAAATATATAAAAATATTTGTCGGCTTCGGGCCTCGAACTGAAGACCTGCAAAACAAAGCACTACACTCTGCCGATCAAGCCACCAAGCCTCGTAACCTGAGAGCTTCTGAAGGGTCTAAGAGTCTCATTACGACTTTACAGTAAAATTTTAAATACGGTGTCAATCTATTCCAAAAGTACAATACTAAGAATACGAATGAATTCTGCGCATGTGCGGGAACTTGCACTTGTAAAATTTCGAATAAATATAGAAGTATTTTGATATTAAATTCTATATTTGACGTATATTATTTGGAATTATTCAATTTATCTCTAGAAATGATGGAGAAAACCAGCTAAAATAAAATATAAAAAAAGGAAAAATATATAAAAATATTTGTTGGCTTCGAGCCTCGAACTGACCTGCAAAACTAAGCACTACACTCTGCCGATCAAGCCACCAAGCCTCGTAAACTGAGAGCTTCTGAAGGGTCTAAGAGTCTCATCACGACTTTAAAGTAAAATTTTAAATACGGTGTCAATCTATTCCAAAAGTACAATGCTAAGAATACGAATGAATTCTGCGCATGTGCGGTAACTTGAACTCGTAAAATTTCGAATAAATATAGAAATATTTTGATATTAAATTCTATTTTTAAGGTATATTATTTGGAATTATTCAATTTATCTCTAGGAATGATGGAGAAAACCAGCTAAAATAAAATATAAAAAAATGAAAAATATATAAAAATATTTGTTGGCTTCGAGCCTCGAACTGACCTGCAAAACTAAGCACTACATTCTGCCGATCAAGCCACCAAGCCTCGTAACCTGAGAGCTTCTGAAGGGTCTAAGAATCTCATTACGACTTTAAAGTAAAATTTTAAACACGGTGTCAATCTATTCCAAAAATACAATGCTAAGAATACGAATGAATTCTGCGCATGTGCGGGAACTTGAACTCGTAAAATCTCGAATAAATATAGAAATATTTTGATATTAAATTCTATTTTTGATGTATATTATTTGGAATTATTCAATTTATCTCTAGGAATGATGGAGGAAACCAGCTAAAATAAAATATAAAAAAAAGGAAAATATATAAAAATATTTGTCGGATTCGAGCCTCGAACTGAAGACCTGTAAAACTAAGCACTACACTTTGCCGATCAAGCCACCAAGCCTCGTAACCTGAGAGCTTCTGAAGGGTCTAAGAGTTTCATTACGACTTTAAAGTAAAATTTTAAATACGGTGTCAATCTATTCCAAAAGTAAAATTCTAAGAATACGAATGAATTCTGCGCATGTGCGTGAACTTGAACTCGTAAAATTTCGAATAAATATAGAAATATTTTGATATTAAATTCTATTTTTGATGTATATTATTTGGAATTATTCAATTTATCTCTAGGAATGATGGAGAAAACCAGTTAAAATAAAATATAAAAAAATGAAAAATATATAAAAATATTTGTCGGCTTCGTGCCTCGAACTGAAGTCCTGCAAAACTAAGAGCTACACTCTGTCGATCAAGCCACCACGCCTCGTAACCTGAGAGCTTCTGAAGGGTCTAAGAGTCTCATTACGACTTTAAAGTAAAATTTTAAATACGGTGTCAATCTATTCCAAAAGTATAATGCTAAAAATACGAATGAATTCTGCGCATGTGCGGGAACTTGAACTCGTAAACTTTCGAATAAATATAGAAATATTTTGATATTAAATTCTATATTTGACGTATATTATTTGGAATTATTCAATTTATCTCTAGGAATGATGGAGAAAACCAGCTAAAATAAAATATTAAATATATATATATATATAAATATTTGTTGGCTTCGAGCCTCGAACTGAAGTCCTGCAAAACTAAGCTCTACACTCTGTCGATCCAGCCACCAAGCCTCGTAACCTGAGAGCTTCTGAAGGGTCTAAGAATCTCATTACGACTTCAAAGTAAAATTTTAAATACGGCGTCAATCTGCTCGAAAAGCACAATGCTAAGAATGCGAATGAATTCTGCGCATGTGCGGGAACTTGAACTCGTAAAATTTCGAATAAATATAGAAATATTTTCATATTAAATTCTATTTTGGACGTATATTATTTGGAATTATTCAATTTATCTCTAGGAATGATGGAGAAAACCAGCTAAAATAAAATATAAAAAAAGGAAAAATATATAAAAATATTTGTCGGCTTCGAGCCTCGAACTGAAGACCTGCAAAACTAAGCACTACACTCTGCCGATCAAGCCACGAAGCCTCTTACCCTGAGAGCTTCTGAAGGGTCTAAGAGTCTCATCACGACTTTAAAGTAAAATTTTAAATACGGTGTCAATCTATTCCAAAAGTATAATGCTAAGAATACGAATGAATTCTGCGCATGTGCGGGAACTTGAACTCGTAAACTTTCGAATAAATATAGAAATATTTTGATATTAAATTCTATATTTGACGTATATTATTTGGAATTATTCAATTTATCTCTAGGAATGATGGAGAAAACCAGCTAAAATAAAATATTAAATATATATATAAATATTTGTTGGCTTCGAGCCTCGAACTGAAGTCCTGCAAAACTAAGCTCTACACTCTGTCGATCCAGCCACCAAGCCTCGTAACCTGAGAGCTTCTGAAGGGTCTAAGAATCTCATTACGACTTCAAAGTAAAATTTTAAATACGGTGTCAATCTGCTCGAAAAGCACAATGCTAAGAATACGAATGAATTCTGCGCATGTGCGGGAACTTGAACTCGTAAAATTTCGAATAAATATAGAAATATTTTGATATTAAATTCTATTTTGGACGTATATTATTTGGAATTATTCAATTTATCTCTAGGAATGATGGAGAAAACCAGCTAAAATAAAATATTAAATATATATATATATATATATATATATAAATATTTGTTGGCTTCGAGCCTCGAACTGAAGTCCTGCAAAACTAAGCGCTACACTCTGTCGATCCAGCCACCAAGCCTCGTAACCCGAGAGCTTCTGAAGGGTCTAAGAGTCTCATTACGACTTTAAAGTAAAATTTTAAATACGGTGTCAATCTATTCCAAAAGTACAATGCTAAGAATACGAATGAATTCTGCGCATGTGCGGGAACTTGAACTCGTAAAATTTCGAATAAATATAGAAGTATTTTGATATTAAATTCTATATTTGACGTATATTATTTGGAATTATTCAATTTATCTCTAGGAATGATGCAGAAAACCAGCTAAAATAAAATATAAAAAAAGGAAAAATATATAAAAATATTTGTCGGCTTCGAGCCTCGAACTGAAGACCTGCAAAATTAAGCACTACACTCTGCCGATCAAGCCACGAAGCCTCTTAACCTGAGAGCTTCTGAAGGGTCTAAGAGTCTCATCACGACTTTAAAGTAAAATTTTAAATACGGTGTCAATCTATTCCAAAAGTACAATGCTAAGAATACGAATGAATTCTGCGCATGTGCGGGAACTTGAACTCGTAAAATTTCGAATAAATATAGAAATATTTTGATATTAAATTCTATTTTTTAGGTATATTATTTGGAATTATTCAATTTATCTCTAGGAATGATGGAGAAAACCAGCTAAAATAAAATATAAAAAAATGAAAAATATATAAAAATATTTGTTGGCTTCGAGCCTCGAACTGACCTGCAAAACTAAGCACTACTCTCTGCCGATCAAGCCAAAAAGCCTCGTAACCTGAGAGCTTCTGAAGGGTCTAAGAATCTCATTACGACTTTAAAGTAAAATTTTAAACACGGTGTCAATCTATTCCAAAAATACAATGCTAAGAATACGAATGAATTCTGCGCATGTGCGGGAACTTGAACTCGTAAAATTTCGAATAAATATAGAAATATTTTGATATTAAATTCTATTTTTGATGTATATTATTTGGAATTATTCAATTTATCTCTAGGAATGATGGAGAAAACCAGCTAAAATAAAATATAAAAAAATGAAAAATATATAAAAATATTTGTCGGCTTCGAGCCCCGAACTGAAGACCTGCAAAACTAAGCACTACACTCTGCCGATCAAGCCACCATGCCTCGTAACCTAAGAGCTTCTGAAGGGTCTAAGAGTCTCATTACGACTTTAAAGTAAAATTTTAAATACGGTGTCAATCTATTCCAAAAGTACAATGCTAAGAATACGAATGAATTCTGCGCATGTGCGGGAACTTGAACTCGTAAAATTTCGAATAAATATAGAAATATTTTGATATTAAATTCTATTTTTGATGTATATTATTTGGAATTATTCAATTTATCTCTAGGAATGATGGAGAAAACCAACTAAAATAAAATATAAAAAAATGAAAAATATATAAAAATATTTGTCGGCTTCGAGCCTCGAACTGAAGACCTGCAAAACTAAGCACTACACTCTGCCGATCAAGCCACCAAACCTCGTAACCTGAGAGCTTCTGAAGGGTCTAAGAGTCTCATTACGACTTTAAAGTAAAATTTTAAATACGGTGTCAATCTATTCCAAAAGTATAATGCTAAGAATACGAATGAATTCTGCGCATGTGCGGGAACTAGAACTCGTAAAATTTCGAATAAATATAGATATATTTTGATATTAAATTCTATATTTGACGTATATTATTTGGAATTATTCAATTTATCTCTAGGAATGATGGAGAAAACCAGCTAAAATAAAATATAAAAAAATGAAAAATATATAAAAATATTTGTCGGCTTCGAGCCTCGAACTGAAGATCTGCAAAACTAAGCACTAAACTCTGCCGATCAAGCCACCAAGCCTCGTAACCTGAGAGCTTCTGAAGGGTCTAAGAGTCTCATTACGACTTTAAAGTAAAATTTTAAATACGGTGTCAATCTATTCCAAAAGTACAATGCTAAGAATACGAATGAATTCTGCGCATGTGCGGGAACTTGAACTCGTAAAATTTCGAATAAATATAGAAGTATTTTGATATTAATTTCTATATTTGACGTATATTATTTGGAATTATTCAATTTATCTCTAGGAATGATGGAGAAAACCAGCTAAAATAAAATATAAAAAAATGAAAAATATATAAAAATATTTGTTGGCTTCGAGCCTCGTACTGACCTGCAAAACTAAGCACTACACTCTGCCGATCAAGCCACCAAGCCTCGTAACCTGAGAGCTTCTGAAGGGTCTAAGAATCTCATTACGACTTTAAAGTAAAATTTTAAATACGGTGTCAATCTATTCCAAAAGTAAAATTCTAAGAATACGAATGAATTCTGCGCATGTGCGGGAACTTGAACTCGTAAACTTTCGAATAAATATAGAAATATTTTGATATTAAATTCTATATTTGACGTATATTATTTGGAATTATTCAATTTATCTCTAGGAATGATGGAGAAAACCAGCTAAAATAAAATATTAAATATATATATATATATAAATATTTGTTGGCTTTGAGCCTCGAACTGAAGTCCTGCAAAACTAAGCTCTACACTCTGTCGATCCAGCCACCAAGCCTCGTAACCTGAGAGCTTCTGAAGGGTCTAAGAATCTCATTACGACTTCAAAGTAAAATTTTAAATACGGTGTCAATCTGCTCGAAAAGTAAAATTCTAAGAATACGAATGAATTCTGCGCATGTGCGGGAACTTGAACTCGTAAAATTTCGAATAAATATAGAAATATTTTGATATTAAATTCTATATTTGACGTATATTATTTGGAATTATTCAATTTATCTCTAAGAATGATGGAGAAAACCAGCTAAAATAAAATATAAAAAAATGAAAAATATATAAAAATATTTGTCGGCTTCGTGCCTCGAACTGAAGTCCTGCGAAACTAAGCGCTACACTCTATCGATAAAGCCACCAAGCCTCGTAACCTGAGAGCTTCTGAAGGGTCTAAGAGTCTCATTACGACTTTAAAGTAAAATTTTAAATACGGAGTCAATCTATTCCAAAAGTACAATGCTAAGAATACGAATGAATTCTGCGCATGTGCGGGAACTTGAACTCGTAAAATTTCGAATAAATATAGAAATATTTTGATATTAAATTCTATATTTGACGTATATTATTTGGAATTATTCAATTTATCTCTACGAATGATGGAGAAAACCAGCTAAAATAAAATATAAAAAAATGAAAAATATATAAAAATATTTGTCGGCTTCGAGCCTCAAACTGAAAACCTGCAAAACTAAGCACTACACTCTGCCGATCAAGCCACCATGCCTCGTAACCTAAGAGCTTCTGAAGGGTCTAAGAGTCTCATTACGACTTTAAAGTAAAATTTTAAATACGGTGTCAATCTATTCCAAAAGTACAATGCTAAGAATACGAATGAATTCTGCGCATGTGCGGGAACTTGAACTCGTAAAATTTCGAATAAATATAGAAATATTTTGATATTAAATTCTATTTTTGATGTATATTATTTGGAATTATTCAATTTATCTCTAGGAATGATGCAGAAAACCAACTAAAATAAAATATAAAAAAATGAAAAATATATAAAAATATTTGTCGGCTTCGAGCCTCGAACTTAAGACCTGCAAAACTAAGCACTACATTCTGCCGATCAAGCCACCAAGTCTCGTAACCTGAGAGCTTCTGAAGGGTCTAAGAGTCTCATTACGACTTTAAAGTAAAATTTTAAATACGGAGTCAATCTATTCCAAAAGTACAATGCTAAGAATACGAATGAATTCTGCGCATGTGCGGGAACTTGAACTCGTAAAATTTCAAATAAATATAGAAATATTTTGATATTAAATTCTATATTTGACGTATATTATTTGGAATTATTCAATTTATCTCTAGGAATGATGGAGAAAACCAGCTAAAATAAAATATAAAAAAATGAAAAATATATAAAAACATTTGTCGGCTTCGAGCCTCGAACTGAAGATCTGCAAAACTAAGCACTACACTCTGCCGATCACGCCACCAAGCCTCGTAACCTGAGAGCTTATGAAGGGTCTAAGAGTCTCATCACGACTTTAAAGTAAAATTTTAAATACGGTGTCAATCTATTCCAAAAGTACAATGCTAAGAATACGAATGAATTCTGCGCATGTGCGGGAACTTGAACTCGTAAACTTTCGAATAAATATAGAAATATTTTGATATTAAATTCTATATTTGACGTATATTATTTGGAATTATTCAATTTATCTCTAGGAATGATGGAGAAAACCAGCTAAAATAAAATATTAAATATATATATATATATAAATATTTGTTGGCTTTGAGCCTCGAACTGAAGTCCTGCAAAACTAAGCTCTACACTCTGTCGATCCAGCCACCAAGCCTCGTAACCTGAGAGCTTCTGAAGGGTCTAAGAATCTCATTACGACTTCAAAGTAAAATTTTAAATACGGTGTCAATCTGCTCGAAAAGCACAATGCTAAGAATACGAATGAATTCTGCGCATGTGCGGGAACTTGAACTCGTAAAATTTCGAATAAATATAGAAATATTTTGATATTAAATTCTATTTTGGACGTATATTATTTGGAATTATTCAATTTATCTCTAGGAATGATGGAGAAAACCAGTTAAAATAAAATATAAAAAAATGAAAAATATATAAAAATATTTGTCGGCTTCGTGCCTCGAACTGAAGTCCTGCAAAACTAAGTGCTACACTCTGTCGATCAAGCCACCACGCCTCGTAACCTGAGAGCTTCTGAAGGGTCTAAGAGTCTCATTACGACTTTAAAGTAAAATTTTAAATACGGTGTCAATCTATTCCAAAAGTATAATGCTAAGAATACGAATGAATTCTGCTCATGTGCGGGAACTTGAACTCGTAAACTTTCGAATAAATATAGAAATATTTTGATATTAAATTCTATATTTGACGTATATTATTTGGAATTATTCAATTTATCTCTAGGAATGATGGAGAAAACCAGCTAAAATAAAATATTAAATATATATATATATATATAAATATTTGTTGGCTTCGTGCCTCGAACTGAAGTCCTGCAAAACTAAGTGCTACACTCTGTCGATCAAGCCACCACGCCTCGTAACCTGAGAGCTTCTGAAGGGTCTAAGAGTCTCATTACGAGTTTAAAGTAAAATTTTAAATACGGTGTCAATCTATTCCAAAAGTATAATTCTAAGAATACGAATGAATTCTGCGCATGTGCGGGAACTTGAACTCGTAAACTTTCGAATAAATATAGAAATATTTTGATATTAAATTCTATTTTTGATGTATATTATTTGGAATTATTCAATTTATCTCTAGGAATGATGGAGAAAACCAGCTAAAATAAAATATAAAAAAATGAAAAATATATAAAAATATTTGTCGGCTTCGAGCCTCGAACTGAAGACCTGCAAAACTAAGCACTACACTCTGCCGATCAAGCCACCAAGCCTCGTAACCTGAGAGCTTCTGAAGGGTCTAAGAGTCTCATTACGACTTTAAAGTAAAATTTTAAATACGGTGTCAATCTATTCCAAAAGTATAATTCTAAGAATACGAATGAATTCTGCGCATGTGCGGGAACTAGAACTCGTAAAATTTCGAATAAATATAGATATATTTTGATATTAAATTCTATATTTGACGTATATTATTTGGAATTATTCAATTTATCTCTAGGAATGATGGAGAAAACCAGCTAAAATAAAATATAAAAAAATGAAAAATATATAAAAATATTTGTCGGCTTCGAGCCTCGAACTGAAGATCTGCAAAACTAAGCACTACACTCTGCCGATCACGCCACCAAGCCTCGTAACCTGAGAGCTACTGAAGGGTCTAAGAGTCTCATCACGACTTTAAAGTAAAATTTTAAATACGGTGTCAATCTATTCCAAAACTACAATGCTAAGAATACGAATGAATTCTGCGCATGTGCGGTAAATTGAACTCGTAAAATTTCGAATAAATATAGAAATATTTTGATATTAAATTCTATTTTTTAGGTATATTACTTGGAATTATTCAATTTATCTCTAGGAATGATGGAGAAAACCAGCTAAAATAAAATATAAAAAAATGAAAAATATATAAAAATATTTGTTGGCTTCGAGCCTCGAACTGACCTGCAAAACTAAGCACTACACTCTGCCGATCAAGCCACCAAGCCTCGTAGCCTGAGAGCTTCTGAAGGGTCTAAGAATCTCATTACGACTTTAAAGTAAAATTTTAAACACGGTGTCAATCTATTCCAAAAATACAATGCTAAGAATACGAATGAATTCTGCGCATGTGCGGGAACTTGAACTCGTAAAATCTCGAATAAATATAGAAATATTTTGATATTAAATTCTATTTTTGATGTATATTATTTGGAATTATTCAATTTATCTCTAGGAATGATGGAGGAAACCAGCTAAAATAAAATATAAAAAAAAGGAAAATATATAAAAATATTAGTCGGATTCGAGCCTCGAACTGAAGACCTGCAAAACTAAGCACTACACTCTGCCGATCAAGCCACCAAGCCTCGTAACCTGAGAGCTTCTGAAGGGTCTAAGAGTTTCATTACGACTTTAAAGTAAAATTTTAAATACGGTGTCAATCTATTCCAAAAGTAAAATTCTAAGAATACGAATGAATTCTGCGCATGTGCGGGAACTTGAACTCGTAAAATTTCGAATAAATATAGAAATATTTTGATATTAAATTCTATTTTTGATGTATATTATTTGGAATTATTCAATTTATCTCTAGGAATGATGGAGAAAACCAGTTAAAATAAAATATAAAAAAATGAAAAATATATAAAATATTTGTCGGCTTCGTGCCTCGAACTGAAGTCCTGCAAAACTAAGTGCTACACTCTGTCGATCAAGCCACCACTCCTCGTAACCTGAGAGCTTCTGAAGGGTCTAAGAGTCTCATTACGACTTTAAAGTAAAATTTTAAATACGGTGTCAATCTATTCCAAAAGTATAATGCTAAGAATACGAATGAATTCTGCGCATGTGCGGGAACTTGAACTCGTAAACTTTCGAATAAATATAGAAATATTTTGATATTAAATTCTATATTTGACGTATATTATTTGGAATTATTCAATTTATCTCTAGGAATGATGGAGAAAACCAGCTAAAATAAAATATTAAATATATATATATATATATATATATATATATATAAATATTTGTTGGCTTCGAGCCTCGAACTGAAGTCTTGCAAAACTAAGCTCTACTCTCTGTCGATCCAGCCACCAAGCATCGTAACCTGAGAGCTTCTGAAGGGTCTAAGAATCTCATTACGACTTCAAAGTAAAATTTTAAATACGGTGTCAATCTGCTCGAAAAGCACAATGCTAATAATACGAATGAATTCTGCGCATGTGCGGTAACTTGAACTCGTAAAATTTCGAATAAATATAGAAATATTTTGATATTAAATTCTATTTTTTAGGTATATTATTTGGAATTATTCAATTTATCTCTAGGAATGATGGAGAAAACCAGCTAAAATAAAATATAAAAAAATGAAAAATATATAAAAATATTTGTTGGCTTCGAGCCTCGAACTGACCTGCAAAACTAAGCACTACACTCTGTCGATCAAGCCACCAAGCCTCGTAAACTGAGAGCTTCTGAAGGGTCTAAGAGTTTCATTACGACTTTAAAGTAAAATTTTAAATACGGTGTCAATCTATTCAAAAAGTACAATTCTAAGAATACGAATGAATTCTGCGCATGTGCGGGAACTTGAACTCGTAAAATTTCGAATAAATATAGAAATATTTTGATATTAAATTCTATATTTGACGTATATTATTTGGAATTATTCAATTTATCTCTAGGAATGATGGAGAAAACAAGCTAAAATAAAATATAAAAAAATGAAAAATATATAAAAATATTTGTCGGCTTCGAGCCTCGAACTGAAGATCTGCAAAACTAAGCACTACACTCTGCCGATCAAGCCACCAAGCCTCGTAATCTGAGAGCTTCTGAAGGGTCTAAGAGTCTCATCACGACTTTAAAGTAAAATTTTAAATACGGTGTCAATCTATTCCAAAAGTACAATGCTAAGAATACGAATGAATTCTGCGCATGTGCGGTAACTTGAACTCGTAAAATTTCGAATAAATATAGAAATATTTTGATATTAAATTCTATTTTTTAGGTATATTATTTGGAATTATTCAATTTATCTCTAGGAATGATGGAGAAAACCAGCTAAAATAAAATATAAAAAAATGAAAAATATATAAAAATATTTTTTGGCTTCGAGCCTCAAACTGACCTGCAAAACTAAGCACTACACTCTGCCAATCAAGCCACCAAGCCTCGTAACCTGAGAGCTTCTGAAGGGTCTAAGAATCTCATTACGACTTTAAAGTAAAATTTTAAACACGGTGTCAATCTATTCCAAAAATACAATGCTAAGAATACAAATGAATTCTGCGCATGTGCGGGAAATTGAACTCGTAAACTTTCGAATAAATATAGAAATATTTTGATATTAAATTCTATATTTGACGTATATTATTTGGAATTATTCAATTTATCTCTAGGAATGATGGAGAAAACCAGCTAAAATAAAATATTAAATATATATATATATATATATATAAATATTTGTTGGCTTCGAGCCTCGAACTGAAGTCCTGCAAAACTAAGCTCTACACTCTTTCGATCTAGCCACCAAGCCTCGTAACCTGAGAGCTTCTGAAGGGTCTAAGAATCTCATTACGACTTCAAAGTAAAATTTTAATTTCGGTGTCAATCTGCTCGAAAAGCACAATGCTAAGAATACGAATGAATTCTGCGCATGTGCGGGAACTTGAACTCGTAAAATTTCGAATAAATATAGAAATATTTTGATATTAAATTCTATTTTTGACGTATATGATTTGGAATTATTCAATTTATCTCTATTAATAATGGAGGAAACCAGCTTAAATAAAATATAAAAAAATGAAAAATATAAAAAAATATTTGTCGGCTTCGAGCCTCGAACTGAAGTCCTGCAAAACTAAGCGCTACACTCGGTCGATCCAGCCACCAGGCCTCGTAACCCGAGGGCGTCTGAAGGGTCTAAGAATCTCATTACGCCTGTCCAGTAGAATTTTAAATACGGTGTCAATCTGGTCTAAAAGCACAATGCTAAAAATACGAATGAATTCTGCGCATGTGCGGGAAATTTAACTTGTAAAATTTAGAATAAATATAGAAATATTTTGATATTAAATTCTATTTTTGACGTATATTATTTGGAATTATTCAATTTATCTCTAGGAATGATGGAGGAAACCAGCTAAAATAAAATATAAAAAAAATGAAAAATATATAAAAATATTTGTCGGCTTCGAGCATCGAACTTAAGTCCTGCAAAACTAAGCGCTACACTCTGTCGATCCAGCCACCAAGTCTCGTAACCTGAGATCTTCTGAAGGGTCTAAGAATCTCATTACGACTTTAAAGTAAAATTTTAAATACTTTGCCAATCTGGTCTAAAAGAACAATTCTAAGAATACGAATAAATTCTGCGCATGTGCGGGAACTTTACTCGTAAAAGTTCGAATAAATATAGAGATAT
The DNA here is from genome assembly GCF_947563725.1 of Argiope bruennichi. NCBI lineage: Eukaryota > Metazoa > Arthropoda > Arachnida > Araneae > Araneidae > Argiope > Argiope bruennichi. The sequence goes on from NC_079152.1 coordinate 52,786,145, forward strand.
TTTGATATTAAATTCTATTTTTGACGTATATGATTTGGAAGTATTCAATTTATCTCTAGGAATGATGGATTAAACCAGCTAAAATAAAATATATAAAAAAAAAGAAAAATATATAAAAATATTTGTCGGCTTCGAGCCTCGAACTGAAGACCTGCGGAACGAAGCGCAATTCTCTGCGGATCCAGCCACCAAGCCTCGTAACAGAAGGGCTTCTGAAGTGTCTAAGAATCTCATTCCGACTATCCAGTAAAATTTTAAATACGGTGTCAATCTGGTCTAAAAGCACAATGCTAAGAATACGAATGAATTCTGCGCATGTGCGGGATCTATACTCGTAAAATGTCGAATAAATATAGAAATATTTTGATATTAAATTCTATTTTTGACGTATATTATTTGGAATTATTCAATTTATCTCTAGGAATGATTCAGAAAACCAGCTAAAATAAAATATAAAAAAATGAAAAATATATAAAAATATTTGTCGGCTTCGAGCCTCGAACTGAAGTCCTGCAAAACTAAGCGCTACACTCTGTCGATCCAGCCACCAGGCCTCGTAACCTGAGAGCTTCTGAAGGGTCTAAGAGTCTCATTACGACTTTAAAGTAAAATTTTAAATACGGCGTCAATCTATTCCAAAAGTACAATGCTAAGAATACGAATGAATTCTGCGCATGTGCGGGAACTTGAACTCGTAAAATTTCGAATAAATATAGAAATATTTTGATATTAAATTCTTTTTTTGATGTATATTATTTAGAATTATTCGATTTATCTCTAGGAATGATGGAGAAAACCAGCTAAAATAAAATATAAAAAAATGAAAAATATATAAAAATATTTGTCGGCTTCGAGCATCGAACTGAAGACCTGCAAAACTAAGCACTACACTCTGCCGATCAAGCCACCAAGCCTCGTAACCTGAGAGCTTCTGAAGGGTCTAAGAATCTCATTACGACTTTAAAGTCAAATTTTAAATACGGTGTCAATCTATTCCAAAAGTACAATGCTAAGTATACGAATGAATTCTCCGCATGTGCGAGAACTTGAACTCGTAAAATTTCGAATAAATATAGAAATATTTTGATATTAAATTCTATTTTTGACGTATATTATTTGGAATTATTCAATTTATCTCTAGGAATGATTCAGAAAACCAGCTAAAATAAAATATAAAAAAATGAAAAATATATAAAAATATTTGTCGGCTTCGAGCCTCGAACTGAAGTCCTGCAAAACTAAGCGCTACACTCTGTCGATCCAGCCACCAGGCCTCGTAACCTGAGAGCTTCTGAAGGGTCTAAGAGTCTCATTACGACTTTAAAGTAAAATTTTAAATACGGCGTCAATCTATTCCAAAAGTACAATGCTAAGAATACGAATGAATTCTGCGCATGTGCGGGAACTTGAACTCGTAAAATTTCGAATAAATATAGAAATATTTTGATATTAAATTCTTTTTTTGATGTATATTATTTAGAATTATTCGATTTATCTCTAGGAATGATGGAGAAAACCAGCTAAAATAAAATATAAAAAAATGAAAAATATATAAAAATATTTGTCGGCTTCGAGCATCGAACTGAAGACCTGCAAAACTAAGCACTACACTCTGCCGATCAAGCCACCAAGCCTCGTAACCTGAGAGCTTCTGAAGGGTCTAAGAATCTCATTACGACTTTAAAGTCAAATTTTAAATACGGTGTCAATCTATTCCAAAAGTACAATGCTAAGTATACGAATGAATTCTCCGCATGTGCGAGAACTTGAACTCGTAAAATTTCGAATAAATATAGAAATATTTTGATATTAAATTCTATTTTTGACGTATATTATTTGGAATTATTCAATTTATCTCTAGGAATGATGGAGAAAACCAGCTAAAATAAAATATAAAAAAATGAAAAATATATAAAAATATTTGTCGGCTTCGAGCCTCGAAATGAAGACCTGCAAAACTAAGCACTACACTGTGCCAATCAAGCTACCAAGCCTCGTAACCTGAGAGCTTCTGAAGGGTCTAAGAATCTCATTACGACTTTAAAGTAAAATTTTAAATACTTTGCCAATCTGGTCTAAAAGCACAATTCTAAGAATACGAATGAAATCTGCGCATGTGCTTGAACTTTAACTTGTAAAATTTCGAATAAATATAGAAATATTTTGATATTAAATTCTATTTTTGACGTATATGATTTGGAATTATTCAATTTATCTCTAGGAATGATGGAGGAAACCAGCTAAACTAAAATATGAAAAAAAAGAAAAATATATAAAAATATTTGTCGGCTTCGAGAATCGAACTGAAGACCTGCGAAACTAAGCGCAATTCTCTGCGGATCCAGCCACCAAGCCTCGTAACAGAAGGGCTTCTGATAGTTCTAAGAATGTCATTACGACTATCCAGTAAAATTTTAAATACGGTGTCAATCTGGTCTAAAAGCACAATGCTAAGAATACGAATGAATTCTGCGCATGTGCGGGATCTATACTCGTAAAATGTCGAATAAATATAGAAATATTTTGATATTAAATTCTATTTTTGACGTATATTATTTGGAATTATTCAATTGATCTCTTGGAATGATGGAGGAAACCAGCTAAAATAAAATATAAAAAAATGAAAAATATATAAAACTATTTGTCGGCTTCGAGCCTCGAACTGAAGTCCTGCAAAACTTAGCGCTACACTCTGCCGATCCAAACACCAAGCCTCGTAATTCGATGGCTTCTGAAGGGTCTAAGAGTCTCATTACGACTTTAAAGTAAAATTTTAAATACGGTGTCAATCTATTCCAAAAGTACAATGCTAAGAATACGAATGAATTCTGCGCATGTGCTGGAACTTGAACTCGTAAAATTTCGAATAAATATAGAAATATTTTGATATTAAATTCTATTTTTGATGTATATTATTTAGAATTATTCGATTTATCTCTAGGAATGATGGAGAAAACCAGCTAAAATAAAATATAATAAAATGAAAAATATATAAAAATATTTGTCGGCTTCAAGCATCGAACTTAAGTCCTGCAAAACAAAGCGCTACACTCTGTCGATCCAGCCACCAAGTCTCGTGACCTGAGATCTTCTGAAGGGTCTAAGAATCTCATTACGAATTTAAAGTAAAATTTTAAATACTTTGCCAATCTGGTCTAAAAGCACAATTCTAAGAATACGAATAAATTCTGCGCATGTGCGGGAACTTTACTCGTAAAATTTCGAATAAATATAGAAATATTTTGATATTAAATTCTATTTTTGACGTATATGATTTGGAATTATTCAATTTATCTCTAGGAATGATGGAGGAAACCAGCTAAAATAAAATATAAAAAAAATAAAAATATATAAAAATATTTGTTGGCTTTGAGCCTCGAACTGAAGACCTGCAAAACTAAGCACTACACTCTGCCGATCCAGCCACCAAGCCTCGTAACCTGAGAGCTTCTGAAGGGTCTAAGAATCTCATTACGACTTTAAAGTAAAATTTTAAATACGGTGTCAATCTATTCCAAAAGTACAATGCTAAAAATACGAATGAATTCTGCGCATGTGCGGGAACTTGAACACGTAAAATTTCGAATAAATATAGAAATGTTTTGATATTAAATTCTATTTTTGATGTATATTATTTGGAATTATTCAATTTATCTCTAGGAATGATGGAGGAAACCACCTAAAATAAAATATAAAAAATTGAAAAATATATAAAAATATTTGTCGGCTTCAAGCATCGAACTTAAGTCCTGCAAAACAAAGCGCTACACTCTGTCGATCCAGCCACCAAGTCTCGTGACCTGAGATCTTCTGAAGGGTCTAAGAATCTCATTACGAATTTAAAGTAAAATTTTAAATACTTTGCCAATCTGGTCTAAAAGCACAATTCTAAGAATAAGAATGAATTCTGCGCATGTGCGGGAACTTTACTCGTAAAATTTCGAATAAATATAGAAATATTTTGATATTAAATTCTATTTTTGACGTATATGATTTGGAATTATTCAATTTATCTCTAGGAATGTTGGAGGAAACCAGCTAAAATAAAATATAAAAAAATGAAAAATATATAAAAATATTTGTCGGCTTCGAGCCTCGAACTGAAGTCCTGCAAAACTATGCGCTACACTCTGTCGATCCAGCCACCAAGCATCCTAACCTGAGGCTTCTGAAGGGTCTAAGAATCTCATTACGACTGCCCAGTAAAATTTTAAATACGGTGTCAATCTGGTCTAAAAGCACAATGCTAAGAATACGAATGAATTCTGCGCAAGTGCGGGAACTTTACTCGTTAAAATTCGAATAAATATAGAAATATTTTGATATTAAATTCTATTTTTGACGTATATTATATGGAATTATTCAATTTATCTCTAGGAATGATGGAGGACACCAGCTAAAATAAAATATAAAAAAATGAAAAATATATAAAAATATTTGTCGGCTTCGAGCCTCGAACTGAAGTCCTGCAAAACTAAGTGCTACGCTCTGTCGATCCAGCCACCAAGCATCCTAACCTGAGGGCTTCTGAAGGGTCTAAGAATCTCATTATGACTGCCCAGTAAAATTTTAAATACGGTGTCAATCTGGTCTAAAAGCACAATGCTAAGAATACGAATGAATTCTGCGCAAGTGCGGGAACTTTACTCGTAAAAATTCGAATAAATATAGAAATATTTTGATATTAAATTCTATTTTTGACGTATATTATATGGAATTATTCAATTTATCTCTAGGAATGATGGAGGACACCAGCTAAAATAAAATATAAAAAAATGAAAAATATATAAAAATATTTGTCGGCTTCGAGCCTCGAACTGAAGTCCTGCAAAACTAAGCGCTACACTCTGCCGATCAAGCCACTAAGCATCCTAACCTGAGGGCTTCTGAAGGGTCTAAGAATCTCATTACGACTGCCCAGTAAAATTTTAAATACGGTGTCAATCTGGTCTAAAAGCACAATGCTAAGAATACGAATGAATTCTGCGCATGTGCGGGAACTTTACTCGTAAAAATTCGAATAAATATAGAAATATTTTGATATTAAATTCTATTTTTGACGTATATTATTTGGAATTATTCAATTTATCTCTAGGAATGATGGAGGAAACCACCTAAAATAAAATATAAAAAATTGAAAAATATATAAAAATATTTGTCGGCTTCAAGCATCGAACTTAAGTCCTGCAAAACAAAGCGCTACACACTGTCGATCCAGCCACCAAGTCTCGTGACCTGAGATCTTCTGAAGGGTCTAAGAATCTCATTACGAATTTAAAGTAAAATTTTAAATACTTTGCCAATCTGGTCTAAAAGCACAATTCTAAGAATACGAATAAATTCTGCGCATGTGCGGGAACTTTACTCGTAAAATTTCGAATAAATATAGAAATATTTTGATATTAAATTCTATTTTTGACGTATATGATTTGGAATTATTCAATTTATCTCTAGGAATGATGGAGGAAACCAGCTAAAATAAAATATAAAAAAAATAAAAATATATAAAAATATTTGTTGGCTTCGAGCCTCGAACTGAAGACCTGCAAAACTAAGCACTACACTCTGCCGATCCAGCCACCAAGCCTCGTAACCTGAGAGCTTCTGAAGGGTCTAAGAATCTCATTACGACTTTAAAGTAAAATTTTAAATACGGTGTCAATCTATTCCAAAAGTACAATGCTAAAAATACGAATGAATTCTGCGCATGTGCGGGAACTTGAACTCGTAAAATTTCGAATAAATATAGAAATATTTTGATATTAAATTCTATTTTTGATGTATATTATTTGGAATTATTCAATTTATCTCTAGGAATGATGGAGAAAACCAGCTAAAATAAAATATAAAAAAATGAAAAATATATAAAAATATTTGTCGGCTTCGAGCCTCGAACTGAAGACCTGCAAAACTAAGCACTACACTCTGCCGATCAAGCCACCAAACCTCGTAACCTGAGAGCTTCTGAAGGGTCTAAGAGTCTCATTACGACTTTAAAGTAAAATTTTAAATACGGTGTCAATCTATTCCAAAAGTACAATGCTAAGAATAAGAATGAATTCTGCGCATGTGCGGGAACTTTACTCGTAAAATTTCGAATAAATATAGAAATATTTTGATATTAAATTCTATTTTTGACGTATATGATTTGGAATTATTCAATTTATCTCTAGGAATGTTGGAGGAAACCAGCTAAAATAAAATATAAAAAAATGAAAAATATATAAAAATATTTGTCGGCTTCGAGCCTCGAACTGAAGTCCTGCAAAACTATGCGCTACACTCTGTCGATCCAGCCACCAAGCATCCTAACCTGAGGGCTTCTGAAGGGTCTAAGAATCTCATTACGACTGCCCAGTAAAATTTTAAATACGGTGTCAATCTGGTCTAAAAGCACAATGCTAAGAATACGAATGAATTCTGCGCAAGTGCGGGAACTTTACTCGTTAAAATTCGAATAAATATAGAAATATTTTGATATTAAATTCTATTTTTGACGTATATTATATGGAATTATTCAATTTATCTCTAGGAATGATGGAGGACACCAGCTAAAATAAAATATAAAAAAATGAAAAATATATAAAAATATTTGTCGGCTTCGAGCCTCGAACTGAAGTCCTGCAAAACTAAGCGCTACACTCTGTCGATCCAGCCACCAAGCATCCTAACCTGAGGGCTTCTGAAGGGTCTAAGAATCTCATTACGACTTCAAAGTAAAATTTTAAATACGGTGTCAATCTGCTCGAAAAGCACAATGCTAATAATACGAATGAATTCTGCGCATGTGCGGTAACTAGAACTCGTAAAATTTCGAATAAATATAGAAATATTTTGATATTAAATTCTATTTTTTAGGTATATTATTTGGAATTATTCAATTTATCTCTAGGAATGATGGAGAAAACCAGCTAAAATAAAATATAAAAAAATGAAAAATATATAAAAATATTTGTTGGCTTCGAGCCTCGAACTGACCTGCAAAACTAAGCACTACACTCTGTCGATCAAGCCACCAAGCCTCGTAAACTGAGAGCTTCTGAAGGGTCTAAGAGTTTGATTACGACTTTAAAGTAAAATTTTAAATACGGTGTCAATCTATTCAAAAAGTACAATTCTAAGAATACGAATGAATTCTGCGCATGTGCGGGAACTTGAACTCGTAAAATTTCGAATAAATATAGAAATATTTTGATATTAAATTCTATATTTGACGTATATTATTTGGAATTATTCAATTTATCTCTAGGAATGATGGAGAAAACAAGCTAAAATAAAATATAAAAAAATGAAAAATATATAAAAATATTTGTCGGCTTCGAGCCTCGAACTGAAGATCTGCAAAACTAAGCACTACACTCTGCCGATCAAGCCACCAAGCCTCGTAATCTGAGAGCTTCTGAAGGGTCTAAGAGTCTCATCACGACTTTAAAGTAAAATTTTAAATACGGTGTCAATCTATTCCAAAAGTACAATGCTAAGAATACGAATGAATTCTGCGCATGTGCGGTAACTTGAACTCGTAAAATTTCGAATAAATATAGAAATATTTTGATATTAAATTCTATTTTTTAGGTATATTATTTGGAATTATTCAATTTATCTCTAGGAATGATGGAGAAAACCAGCTAAAATAAAATATAAAAAAATGAAAAATATATAAAAATATTTTTTGGCTTCGAGCCTCAAACTGACCTGCAAAACTAAGCACTACACTCTGCCAATCAAGCCACCAAGCCTCGTAACCTGAGAGCTTCTGAAGGGTCTAAGAATCTCATTACGACTTTAAAGTAAAATTTTAAACACGGTGTCAATCTATTCCAAAAATACAATGCTAAGAATACAAATGAATTCTGCGCATGTGCGGGAACTTGAACTCGTAAACTTTCGAATAAATATAGAAATATTTTGATATTAAATTCTATATTTGACGTATATTATTTGGAATTATTCAATTTATCTCTAGGAATGATGGAGAAAACCAGCTAAAATAAAATATTAAATATATATATATATATATATATAAATATTTGTTGGCTTCGAGCCTCGAACTGAAGTCCTGCAAAACTAAGCTCTACACTCTTTCGATCTAGCCACCAAGCCTCGTAACCTGAGAGCTTCTGAAGGGTCTAAGAATCTCATTACGACTTCAAAGTAAAATTTTAATTTCGGTGTCAATCTGCTCGAAAAGCACAATGCTAAGAATACGAATGAATTCTGCGCATGTGCGGGAACTTGAACTCGTAAAATTTCGAATAAATATAGAAATATTTTGATATTAAATTCTATTTTTGACGTATATGATTTGGAATTATTCAATTTATCTCTATTAATAATGGAGGAAACCAGCTTAAATAAAATATAAAAAAATGAAAAATATAAAATAATATTTGTCGGCTTCGAGCCTCGAACTGAAGTCCTGCAAAACTAAGCGCTACACTCGGTCGATCCAGCCACCAGGCCTCGTAACCCGAGGGCGTCTGAAGGGTCTAAGAATCTCATTACGCCTGTCCAGTAGAATTTTAAATACGGTGTCAATCTGGTCTAAAAGCACAATGCTAAAAATACGAATGAATTCTGCGCATGTGCGGGAAATTTAACTTGTAAAATTTAGAATAAATATAGAAATATTTTGATATTAAATTCTATTTTTGACGTATATTATTTGGAATTATTCAATTTATCTCTAGGAATGATGGAGGAAACCAGCTAAAATAAAATATAAAAAAAATGAAAAATATATAAAAATATTTGTCGGCTTCGAGCATCGAACTTAAGTCCTGCAAAACTAAGCGCTACACTCTGTCGATCCAGCCACCAAGTCTCGTAACCTGAGATCTTCTGAAGGGTCTAAGAATCTCATTACGACTTTAAAGTAAAATTTTAAATACTTTGCCAATCTGGTCTAAAAGAACAATTCTAAGAATACGAATAAATTCTGCGCATGTGCGGGAACTTTACTCGTAAAAGTTCGAATAAATATAGAGATATTTTGATATTAAATTCTATTTTTGACGTATATGATTTGGAAGTATTCAATTTATCTCTAGGAATGATGGATTAAACCAGCTAAAATAAAATATATAAAAAAAAAGAAAAATATATAAAAATATTTGTCGGCTTCGAGCCTCGAACTGAAGACCTGCGAAACGAAGCGCAATTCTCTGCGGATCCAGCCACCAAGCCTCGTAACAGAAGGGCTTCTGAAGTGTCTAAGAATCTCATTCCGACTATCCAGTAAAATTTTAAATACGGTGTCAATCTGGTTTAAAAGCACAATGCTAAGAATACGAATGAATTCTGCGCATGTGCGGGATCTATACTCGTAAAATGTCGAATAAATATAGAAATATTTTGATATTAAATTCTATTTTTGACGTATATTATTTGGAATTATTCAATTTATCTCTAGGAATGATTCAGAAAACCAGCTAAAATAAAATATAAAAAAATGAAAAATATATAAAAATATTTGTCGGCTTCGAGCCTCGAACTGAAGTCCTGCAAAACTAAGCGCTACACTCTGTCGATCCAGCCACCAGGCCTCGTAACCTGAGAGCTTCTGAAGGGTCTAAGAGTCTCATTACGACTTTAAAGTAAAATTTTAAATACGGCGTCAATCTATTCCAAAAGTACAATGCTAAGAATACGAATGAATTCTGCGCATGTGCGGGAACTTGAACTCGTAAAATTTCGAATAAATATAGAAATATTTTGATATTAAATTCTTTTTTTGATGTATATTATTTAGAATTATTCGATTTATCTCTAGGAATGATGGAGAAAACCAGCTAAAATAAAATATAAAAAAATGAAAAATATATAAAAATATTTGTCGGCTTCGAGCATCGAACTGAAGACCTGCAAAACTAAGCACTAAACTCTGCCGATCAAGCCACCAAGCCTCGTAACCTGAGAGCTTCTGAAGGGTCTAAGAATCTCATTACGACTTTAAAGTCAAATTTTAAATACGGTGTCAATCTATTCCAAAAGTACAATGCTAAGTATACGAATGAATTCTCCGCATGTGCGAGAACTTGAACTCGTAAAATTTCGAATAAATATAGAAATATTTTGATATTAAATTCTATTTTTGACGTATATTATTTGGAATTATTCAATTTATCTCTAGGAATGATGGAGAAAACCAGCTAAAATAAAATATAAAAAAATGAAAAATATATAAAAATATTTGTCGGCTTCGAGCCTCGAAATGAAGACCTGCAAAACTAAGCACTACACTGTGCCAATCAAGCTACCAAGCCTCGTAACCTGAGAGCTTCTGAAGGGTCTAAGAATCTCATTACGACTTTAAAGTAAAATTTTAAATACTTTGCCAATCTGGTCTAAAAGCACAATTCTAAGAATACGAATGAAATCTGCGCATGTGCTTGAACTTTAACTTGTAAAATTTCGAATAAATATAGAAATATTTTGATATTAAATTCTATTTTTGACGTATATGATTTGGAATTATTCAATTTATCTCTAGGAATGATGGAGGAAACCAGCTAAACTAAAATATGAAAAAAAAGAAAAATATATAAAAATATTTGACGGCTTCGAGAATCGAACTGAAGACCTGCGAAACTAAGCGCAATTCTCTGCGGATCCAGCCACCAAGCCTCGTAACAGAAGGGCTTCTGATAGTTCTAAGAATGTCATTACGACTATCCAGTAAAATTTTAAATACGGTGTCAATCTGGTCTAAAAGCACAATGCTAAGAATACGAATGAATTCTGCGCATGTGCGGGATCTATACTCGTAAAATGTCGAATAAATATAGAAATATTTTGATATTAAATTCTATTTTTGACGTATATGATTTGGAATTATTCAATTTATCTCTATTAATAATGGAGGAAACCAGCTTAAATAAAATATAAAAAAATGAAAAATATAAAATAATATTTGTCGGCTTCGAGCCTCGAACTGAAGTCCTGCAAAACTAAGCGCTACACTCGGTCGATCCAGCCACCAGGCCTCGTAACCCGAGGGCGTCTGAAGGGTCTAAGAATCTCATTACGCCTGTCCAGTAGAATTTTAAATACGGTGTCAATCTGGTCTAAAAGCACAATGCTAAAAATACGAATGAATTCTGCGCATGTGCGGGAAATTTAACTTGTAAAATTTAGAATAAATATAGAAATATTTTGATATTAAATTCTATTTTTGACGTATATTATTTGGAATTATTCAATTTATCTCTAGGAATGATGGAGGAAACCAGCTAAAATAAAATATAAAAAAAATGAAAAATATATAAAAATATTTGTCGGCTTCGAGCATCGAACTTAAGTCCTGCAAAACTAAGCGCTACACTCTGTCGATCCAGCCACCAAGTCTCGTAACCTGAGATCTTCTGAAGGGTCTAAGAATCTCATTACGACTTTAAAGTAAAATTTTAAATACTTTGCCAATCTGGTCTAAAAGAACAATTCTAAGAATACGAATAAATTCTGCGCATGTGCGGGAACTTTACTCGTAAAAGTTCGAATAAATATAGAGATATTTTGATATTAAATTCTATTTTTGACGTATATGATTTGGAAGTATTCAATTTATCTCTAGGAATGATGGATTAAACCAGCTAAAATAAAATATATAAAAAAAAAGAAAAATATATAAAAATATTTGTCGGCTTCGAGCCTCGAACTGAAGACCTGCGAAACGAAGCGCAATTCTCTGCGGATCCAGCCACCAAGCCTCGTAACAGAAGGGCTTCTGAAGTGTCTAAGAATCTCATTCCGACTATCCAGTAAAATTTTAAATACGGTGTCAATCTGGTTTAAAAGCACAATGCTAAGAATACGAATGAATTCTGCGCATGTGCGGGATCTATACTCGTAAAATGTCGAATAAATATAGAAATATTTTGATATTAAATTCTATTTTTGACGTATATTATTTGGAATTATTCAATTTATCTCTAGGAATGATTCAGAAAACCAGCTAAAATAAAATATAAAAAAATGAAAAATATATAAAAATATTTGTCGGCTTCGAGCCTCGAACTGAAGTCCTGCAAAACTAAGCGCTACACTCTGTCGATCCAGCCACCAGGCCTCGTAACCTGAGAGCTTCTGAAGGGTCTAAGAGTCTCATTACGACTTTAAAGTAAAATTTTAAATACGGCGTCAATCTATTCCAAAAGTACAATGCTAAGAATACGAATGAATTCTGCGCATGTGCGGGAACTTGAACTCGTAAAATTTCGAATAAATATAGAAATATTTTGATATTAAATTCTTTTTTTGATGTATATTATTTAGAATTATTCGATTTATCTCTAGGAATGATGGAGAAAACCAGCTAAAATAAAATATAAAAAAATGAAAAATATATAAAAATATTTGTCGGCTTCGAGCATCGAACTGAAGACCTGCAAAACTAAGCACTAAACTCTGCCGATCAAGCCACCAAGCCTCGTAACCTGAGAGCTTCTGAAGGGTCTAAGAATCTCATTACGACTTTAAAGTCAAATTTTAAATACGGTGTCAATCTATTCCAAAAGTACAATGCTAAGTATACGAATGAATTCTCCGCATGTGCGAGAACTTGAACTCGTAAAATTTCGAATAAATGTGGTAAATTAACTCCACGAGAGGGCACTCTGTGTTCATCCGGTCCGGTGATAGCCAGCAGTCGGAGGGCAGAGTTCAGAGTTCACTAGACGAGGGGAGAGAACGGACGTCCGCCGAGAAGGGTGCGACCGGAAACCGAGAAGACGTGATACTCTGAAAAAGGGCCGAAACTGGAATTCTTGCGTTGAAGGATTCCTCTGAAAATGCCAGTGCACCACGCGTAGGTGGGAAAGATCCTTTGAACGACATCAACTGTCCATCTTCATGTAATATAAATTCCTTCATCATTGAATTCTCATTTGTAAAGCTCATCAGAATCATCAATTGTTAATCAAGAATAAAAAGATTAAGCTAATCCAAGTGGACTGATGCATTAAAACCCATCACACCCACAACCATGGGGGCTCGAAGCCGGTGAACAACAAATTTTAAAAGGTACTGTGCTACTCCTGTTTTATATTTATTCTGCCATATTTCTGAAAATGAGTATCTTAACCCTCCAAGTGGCAAACCCGGAAAAAGACGGAATCTGTTCTCCCTTCAAAACGGCGGACCCGTCTATAGACGGAAACAAAAACTCCCTTAAAACTGTCACTGCCCGTATTTTTACGGGTTCCAGTTTTTCCCTTCCCCCAATCTCAAGCTGTGAGATAATGAGAAGGGAATGTAAGATAAGGAAAAGTGAATCGTTATCAGTGGACAATATAATTGATGTTTTCCTGCTCGCGCCTTTTTGAGCATTTTAAAATCTCGCTTACGTTCTGAGCCGTTACTTTTGAGATTTTGATAATAATTACGTATCCAAAATGAGTTTTAAATAACGAGAATAAAATTGAACGTATGAAAATATATACCTGGAATGAATACATACATAAACGTATTATTATTAATAATTTGATCCATAAGATTTTAAAGCTTTCTAGCATAAGAAAATAGTTAATCTAAAAAATAAATAAAAAAATATATAATTAAAATTTGACAAGTTTCTTTTTTATAGCGTGCTTTCATTTAAGGATTTTAGAATTGACATTGCTTATGCAACTTCTTTTTGAAAATAAGACACTAAACTTATTTACAGAATTTACTTAACGAACGAAACCTTTTAACTTTTAATGAATTTTTTTTTAGCATTCATTAATAAGTGTATTTAAAAACGGGGAGATATATAGAACCACTATATTAAAGAGATTTTCCGGAAAGATTAGCATTCGTTACATTAAATCCTTATTTTTATAACGTAGTAAACTATATATGAAAATTGAATATTAGTTTCATTCTTTAAACCTTATAGAATTTCACACACTTTGACGAATTCGAACAAAAATGTAAGCATTTTAGGGATATAAGTTTCATTGTTTTTTATATTTTTCCTCTGGTTTTTAATAATAGTTTCAAAGTTAATATGAGCGCAGTTTTTATAGGTTCTATTTTTTGAATCGAAATATTAATCTTATTTGACTGTACAATCTTATATATACATCACACGATTCTGTTAATGTGAAACTGGTTCATATTGATATTTTTACTTTTAATGCTGATTAATTTAATCCACGATTTTTAATTCGCTTGAAAGTGCGTGAATGTGTGAGTTAAATGTGAGAATTAATAATTTTAAAGTTGTTGCCGTTACTTTAACTCCTTGATCTAATTTTATCTCGTATGTTAGCATTTAAAAAATTTTTAATGCGTACAACTTTCATTTATACTATTTTCTTCTCCTGTTTGGTCAGTTCGAGTTCACTGGATGTGATTTTAACAAACAAGACGGAATATGATCTTTGTTTTATTTTAGTTTTAATCACGAGAGTAAAAAAAATTCGGAAACTCCCACTTCCAAGTAATTTCAAATTCTTTATTCTTAATAACCTTTAGCCTCACATTTTCAATTTTTAAAAACAGAACTAGTTTGAACAAGGGTGTCAGACATGAAGGTCGCTTGCGAATATTTCTATTAAAGTAGCGAATATCTCTAATTATAACGAATATGAATGTTCGTATTGGCGATCTCCAGATCAAACTGTTTGAACTGAACACACTTCGAACTTAAATAATTAGAAAACTGTGAATGTTCACCTGGAGATGAAATTTTCAAAATTTTAATTAGAACTTCTGTTAATTAAAAATTACTTAAAATTTTACCATTTATCAGCGATAAAATGCGAAATTATTCCAATACAATTTATACAATGTGTCATTTATAAATTTGCATGTATCATCAAGAAAATTCATTCTTTGAGGTAAAATTAAGATCTTGAACTTTTAGTGTCTTATTTATTGAGATGCTAATTATGGAGCATTCTTTTCAGCCACATGGTTTATTTGTATTTCAGTAAAGAAATTTTTACCCCTTTGCTTTTAGCTTAGATCTTTTTAACCTTTTAACTAAATCATCATCAATGGGTAAAAAGCCGGAATGAAATATAAGGATAACAATGAAAACGTTTAGTTTCAATTCAAAAATAAAATATATTATTTAAAATATACTAAAATATTTTTAATTTAATTAAAAGTGGGAAAATTACATGACACAAAATTTCGCATCATTGATAAAAAAAATTCTAATTCACAATTAATGTACAAATTATTTTTCTACTGTGATATTTTCGAATATACTTTAAAATTTTAATAATTTTTATTAACCCTTTAAAGGGCCTTTTTTTCCTAGTCATGTTGGAGTAAAATGTTTTTAAAATTAAGATTGGCCTAGGAAAAGTAATTCATTCAACTTATTAGATCAATTTAATCTCATTTATTAATTACTTTTACCAAATTATAACTAAGAAATAAATCAAGACACTTCATTTCATTTGAGATAAACAATTGAAACCTCTAAGTTTCTGCCTTATTGAAAAATTCGTAAGAATTTATGCCAACTTACATAACTTTATTCAAAAATTGTTGAATTTGGTGATGAGCATACTTCCCTTGTCCCTTGAAAGGGTTAATTGAAATTTTAAAGAAATGATTCCCACTGTCGAAAGTATGTAGGTGCAGATTTTGGTAATTCTATTTCAAATTGTCTGGTCTGAAGAACACCAATACAAACAGACAAATAATGAAACACACACTCGTCCATCTTTATTATTAACTTAGACGAATGTTTGTGCGTGGCGTCTATTAGAGCTTCCATATATATCTTAGTGGAATATACATCTTAGAAAATGAAAATGTGTACTATAAAGAATAGTTTTTTTTTTTTTACTTCTGAAAATTTTTAAAAATTATGAATTAAAAATAAAATGAGATTTTGAAGTTTATTCCATCATAACTTTCAAAATTATTACAGAATAAGAAGGAATTTTTGGAAGTTTTTATTGAATAAGAGATATGAGAAATCATCTGAGTCATTTCAAAAATTAAAAAGAAATATTCAGTATATACATAAAACTTTATTGCTGAATGATTCTATTCCCTGTATTTAGAAATTTAATAAGCTTGATTGGTTTCAACAAAACAGGTTTTGCATTAATTGAAGTTTATTCACTCCCGTTTTAAATTAAGGATTTACTGTCAAGGAGCTGACATAAAATTAAAAAAAATCTGCAATACAGAATGATACAATGAGTCTGCAATAGTATGAATTATATGACTTATCAAAATTTGAAATTTCAAGATGTTTTGCTGAAGAAAACATTTAATTAAAAATTTTATATTGGCTAGTAACCTCGACGTAACACATGTGTTGATCACCAAAAACAATAAATAATGTAAAAGTAATAAGTAAAAAAGATCAATGCAACTGTATTTGCAAAGCTTTTAAATTCAGATTTTTCTTTTTAATGATTCGTTTACTCCACGGTTTGTCGTTATCCGATTGCAAAATAGTAAAAGCTTTGATTCTAACCCGAAAAACTTAAAACTGAGATTTTTCAAAAATTGTAATTTATTTTAAAACAGTACTTAATATTCTGTAGGAACTTGATTTGAAGGTATTCAAAAAATTCCAGTTGCAAATGGTTAATTATGAGTTTAAATAATCTGCATTATTTGAGTCATTTTTCCAGGCCAAATTTGTATCATGAATATTACAAAGAAATATTTTCACAATTATTTTTATTTGTTACAGTCATAAGGCGCATCGACCAGTTATTTCAGCATTACTAAATAACTGGCCAATTAGCTTTGCTAATTAAATATTGTAAAACATATTTCATTACAAAATTTTAATCATGCAGATAAATACTGAAAATCGATATATTTGAAAGTGAACAAATTCCCTAATTACACAATTATTTTTTTGAATACTGAAGAAACAAAGTTATAAAGTAGTGTTACTTATCGCAATTAATGTTTTAAACACGCATTTTAAAATATTAAAATAAATTGACAATGCGCTGAAAGGGTTTTTTTTAAAAATTAAATCACTTGTACGTAATTTTGAGAAATAATTTCACAGTACTACGGGAAAAAATAATTTGCGAAACATATTGCAATGAAAAAAAATATTAGACGAGGACTTTCAATTTATAAAAACTAGACTAGTATCAAAATAAACATGATAATAATTGATTCCTAACATAAATTTTTATGTAGTGTTTTAGGAAATAATCGAAAAATCTCTAAAAAAACAGTCACATTTTCGCATTTTCATTCGATGTTATTGTCAATCTCTTCCTAAGCACTGACAGAAAAATACTCTTAGAAATCGAATGACTACGATAAGCAACGCCTGCTACTCACAGCATGAAATTTGCTAATCACTTCCTACCTGCAGTGCTAAACTGACCGCAAAAGGGGAAAGCAATCCTTTTGACCAAACCACGACATTTTTAAGGTTGAACCTGTTATTCCGGCGTGCCGCTTTCGGTAAGGATAGCAATCTGAAAGCCGCCGCCAGGAGGGTTAAATAATTTAAAAAAGTGTGATTTAAAAATACTTGCCGAAGAACTCGGTGAAACTGTGTCAGAAAATGCTAAAATTTTGGAACTTAAGAAATTAATTGAGAATTCTGATGTTTTTAAAACGGATCAAGAATTTGTCCGTGGCGTCATCAAATCGATCGTTGAGGATCGTACGGCTAAGGCAGTTACTGAACAATCCAAGTTAGAGATTGAAAGAATAAAATTGGCCCGACTCGAGAAGGAGATTGAGCTAGAAAAACTGAAAAAACAAACATTGCCTGGTGAGCAAACAAACGTGTCCTTTAGTTTTGAAAGTTTAATAAAAAGTGTTAAAACACTAACAATTTCTGTTCCTGAGAAACCCGAGGCATTGCATTTGTTTTTTACTTCCTTAGAAAAGGCATTTATTACTAAAGAAGTTCCTAAAGACTTCCAAGCTGAGATATTAATTAATTTGCTAGGGGTTAAAGCTAATAATGTTTTAACGTATGCAACTGAGCAGGATTTGTCGGATTATGAGAAATTAAAAGAGTTATTTTTAGCTGAATTTCAGCCGACACCTCGAGAATGTCTTAGTAATTTTAAAAATGCTCAACGTTTACCAAGCGAATCGCACGTACAATTTGCATCGCGATTAACTGCAACATTTGATTACTATTGTCAGGTAAGAGAAGTAAAAGGAGATTTTAAAAAACTATTTGATCTAATTGTTGCTAATAAATTGTTCGAAACTTTGGATTTCAAAACTAAAGAATACATAGGTATTCGCGAAGGAAAAACATGGTTTCCGCCAACTCAGTTAGGTCGCGAATGTGATTTATTTTTTTCATCTCGGGGTAAATCGTTATCTGAAGTCAGTAATTCTAATGTACATAGTAGTGAAACGAAAGCATCAAGGTTTCAAAAACAGGCAATGGAAAGTGAATCGTTTCGTCGAAACAAATATCAAAATATTAAACCTGAAAGTATTTGTTATGTATGCGGGGAAAAGGGAGAAAGCTTTCATTTCGCTCGTAACTGTCCAAAACGATTTGAAAAATCTACAAATGAAAGTGAGACAGAAAACAAATTTGTTATATCGGGAATTGGAACTAAGCCAAAAAATATGCTAGAATATATTGATATTTTTGTGGATGGAAAAAAAGTAAAGTTTCTAAAAGATTCAGGAAGTGAACTTATAATTGTGAACAAATCATTTTTTCCTATCAAAAAAATTACGGGAAATATAAAAATTAAAACTTGTTTCGGAAATGAAATTTCTGCTCAAACTGCAACCTTTTCATTTGCTTTTAATGAGGAATGTAAACCCGTTGAGATTGAGGCAGTTATAAGTGATCAATTAGTAATGGAAGGAATTTTCCCGCCAAAATGTCTGAGTCTTATTCAGAATAATGAATTGGTAAGCACCGAAAATAAACAGGTAGATGCATTGAGCAGGAATGCAGTGTGCATGGTCACCCGTTCCCAAAGCAAAATTACATCTAAGATCGCAACTGCACAAGAAGCTGCTGACGAACGTATGCAATTGTTGAAAACTCTGGTCGAGAAAGAACTCAAAGATGGACGTGAACTCATCGTTGTACCGAAAACGATGGAACTAGAGGTCATTCGCGGGACAGGTGTGAAGATGCGAAACAAAACGGACCTAAGAATCAAAGAAATCCTAGATCAAGAATTCTTGCACTCCATGATTCAAGAAAAAGAAACAATTCGTGAGGAGGCCAAAGCAAATATCTTCAAAATTAAAGAAGAGAACCGATGGCAATATAACAAACATCGTAGAATTGCCCCACTCTATAAAATAAACGACTTGGTAGCAATTAAAAGAACCCAGCTAGGAGAAGGTCTGAAGCTAAGACCTAAGTTTCTTGGACCTTACAAAGTGGTCAAGATAAAGCCACATGATCGTTACGACGTAGCAAAAGTAGGATCTCATGAAGGGCCTGAGGCAACTTCCACTTCAGCTGATCACATGAAGCCCTGGACTGATGCAGTTGCAACTTGAGATCAATACATTTCTTTTTTCATCATCACTCTTTTTTTTTTTATTTCTATCCTTTGTCTTCAATGTCCTCTCTCTTTTTTTTCTCCTTCATTTGTGTGTTTCAGAGTTCGGAGGACCTCACATGTCGATGGCCGAGCGATGTGGTAAATTAACTCCACGAGAGGGCACTCTGTGTTCATCCGGTCCGGTGATAGCCAGCAGTCGGAGGGCAGAGTTCAGAGTTCACTAGACGAGGGGAGAGAACGGACGTCCGCCGAGAAGGGTGCGACCGGAAACCGAGAAGACGTGATACTCTGAAAAAGGGCCGAAACTGGAATTCTTGCGTTGAAGGATTCCTCTGAAAATGCCAGTGCACCACGCGTAGGTGGGAAAGATCCTTTGAACGACATCAACTGTCCATCTTCATGTAATATAAATTCCTTCATCATTGAATTCTCATTTGTAAAGCTCATCAGAATCATCAATTGTTAATCAAGAATAAAAAGATTAAGCTAATCCAAGTGGACTGATGCATTAAAACCCATCACACCCACATAAATATAGAAATATTTTGATATTAAATTCTATTTTTGACGTATATTATTTGGAATTATTCAATTTATCTCTAGGAATGATGGAGAAAACCAGCTAAAATAAAATATAAAAAAATGAAAAATATATAAAAATATTTGTCGGCTTCGAGCCTCGAAATGAAGACCTGCAAAACTAAGCACTACACTGTGCCAATCAAGCTACCAAGCCTCGTAACCTGAGAGCTTCTGAAGGGTCTAAGAATCTCATTACGACTTTAAAGTAAAATTTTAAATACTTTGCCAATCTGGTCTAAAAGCACAATTCTAAGAATACGAATGAAATCTGCGCATGTGCTTGAACTTTAACTTGTAAAATTTCGAATAAATATAGAAATATTTTGATATTAAATTCTATTTTTGACGTATATGATTTGGAATTATTCAATTTATCTCTAGGAATGATGGAGGAAACCAGCTAAACTAAAATATGAAAAAAAAGAAAAATATATAAAAATATTTGACGGCTTCGAGAATCGAACTGAAGACCTGCGAAACTAAGCGCAATTCTCTGCGGATCCAGCCACCAAGCCTCGTAACAGAAGGGCTTCTGATAGTTCTAAGAATGTCATTACGACTATCCAGTAAAATTTTAAATACGGTGTCAATCTGGTCTAAAAGCACAATGCTAAGAATACGAATGAATTCTGCGCATGTGCGGGATCTATACTCGTAAAATGTCGAATAAATATAGAAATATTTTGATATTAAATTCTATTTTTGACGTATATTATTTGGAATTATTCAATTGATCTCTTGGAATGATGGAGGAAACCAGCTAAAATAAAATATAAAAAAATGAAAAATATATAAAAATATTTGTCGGCTTCGAGCCTCGAACTGAAGTCCTGCAAAACTTAGCGCTACACTCTGCCGATCCAAACACCAAGCCTCGTAATTCGATGGCTTCTGAAGGGTCTAAGAGTCTCATTACGACTTTAAAGTAAAATTTTAAATACGGTGTCAATCTATTCCAAAAGTACAATGCTAAGAATACGAATGAATTCTGCGCATGTGCTGGAACTTGAACTCGTAAAATTTCGAATAAATATAGAAATATTTTGATATTAAATTCTATTTTTGATGTATATTATTTAGAATTATTCGATTTATCTCTAGGAATGATGGAGAAAACCAGCTAAAATAAAATATAATAAAATGAAAAATATATAAAAATATTTGTCGGCTTCAAGCATCGAACTTAAGTCCTGCAAAACAAAGCGCTACACTCTGTCGATCCAGCCACCAAGTCTCGTGACCTGAGATCTTCTGAAGGGTCTAAGAATCTCATTACGAATTTAAAGTAAAATTTTAAATACTTTGCCAATCTGGTCTAAAAGCACAATTCTAAGAATACGAATAAATTCTGCGCATGTGCGGGAACTTTACTCGTAAAATTTCGAATAAATATAGAAATATTTTGATATTAAATTCTATTTTTGACGTATATGATTTGGAATTATTCAATTTATCTCTAGGAATGATGGAGGAAACCAGCTAAAATAAAATATAAAAAAAATAAAAATATATAAAAATATTTGTTGGCTTTGAGCCTCGAACTGAAGACCTGCAAAACTAAGCACTACACTCTGCCGATCCAGCCACCAAGCCTCGTAACCTGAGAGCTTCTGAAGGGTCTAAGAATCTCATTACGACTTTAAAGTAAAATTTTAAATACGGTGTCAATCTATTCCAAAAGTACAATGCTAAAAATACGAATGAATTCTGCGCATGTGCGGGAACTTGAACACGTAAAATTTCGAATAAATATAGAAATGTTTTGATATTAAATTCTATTTTTGATGTATATTATTTGGAATTATTCAATTTATCTCTAGGAATGATGGAGGAAACCACCTAAAATAAAATATAAAAAATTGAAAAATATATAAAAATATTTGTCGGCTTCAAGCATCGAACTTAAGTCCTGCAAAACAAAGCGCTACACTCTGTCGATCCAGCCACCAAGTCTCGTGACCTGAGATCTTCTGAAGGGTCTAAGAATCTCATTACGAATTTAAAGTAAAATTTTAAATACTTTGCCAATCTGGTCTAAAAGCACAATTCTAAGAATAAGAATGAATTCTGCGCATGTGCGGGAACTTTACTCGTAAAATTTCGAATAAATATAGAAATATTTTGATATTAAATTCTATTTTTGACGTATATGATTTGGAATTATTCAATTTATCTCTAGGAATGTTGGAGGAAACCAGCTAAAATAAAATATAAAAAAATGAAAAATATATAAAAATATTTGTCGGCTTCGAGCCTCGAACTGAAGTCCTGCAAAACTATGCGCTACACTCTGTCGATCCAGCCACCAAGCATCCTAACCTGAGGCTTCTGAAGGGTCTAAGAATCTCATTACGACTGCCCAGTAAAATTTTAAATACGGTGTCAATCTGGTCTAAAAGCACAATGCTAAGAATACGAATGAATTCTGCGCAAGTGCGGGAACTTTACTCGTTAAAATTCGAATAAATATAGAAATATTTTGATATTAAATTCTATTTTTGACGTATATTATATGGAATTATTCAATTTATCTCTAGGAATGATGGAGGACACCAGCTAAAATAAAATATAAAAAAATGAAAAATATATAAAAATATTTGTCGGCTTCGAGCCTCGAACTGAAGTCCTGCAAAACTAAGTGCTACGCTCTGTCGATCCAGCCACCAAGCATCCTAACCTGAGGGCTTCTGAAGGGTCTAAGAATCTCATTACGACTGCCCAGTAAAATTTTAAATACGGTGTCAATCTGGTCTAAAAGCACAATGCTAAGAATACGAATGAATTCTGCGCAAGTGCGGGAACTTTACTCGTAAAAATTCGAATAAATATAGAAATATTTTGATATTAAATTCTATTTTTGACGTATATTATATGGAATTATTCAATTTATCTCTAGGAATGATGGAGGACACCAGCTAAAATAAAATATAAAAAAATGAAAAATATATAAAAATATTTGTCGGCTTCGAGCCTCGAACTGAAGTCCTGCAAAACTAAGCGCTACACTCTGCCGATCAAGCCACTAAGCATCCTAACCTGAGGGCTTCTGAAGGGTCTAAGAATCTCATTACGACTGCCCAGTAAAATTTTAAATACGGTGTCAATCTGGTCTAAAAGCACAATGCTAAGAATACGAATGAATTCTGCGCATGTGCGGGAACTTTACTCGTAAAAATTCGAATAAATATAGAAATATTTTGATATTAAATTCTATTTTTGACGTATATTATTTGGAATTATTCAATTTATCTCTAGGAATGATGGAGGAAACCACCTAAAATAAAATATAAAAAATTGAAAAATATATAAAAATATTTGTCGGCTTCAAGCATCGAACTGAAGTCCTGCAAAACAAAGCGCTACACACTGTCGATCCAGCCACCAAGTCTCGTGACCTGAGATCTTCTGAAGGGTCTAAGAATCTCATTACGAATTTAAAGTAAAATTTTAAATACTTTGCCAATCTGGTCTAAAAGCACAATTCTAAGAATACGAATAAATTCTGCGCATGTGCGGGAACTTTACTCGTAAAATTTCGAATAAATATAGAAATATTTTGATATTAAATTCTATTTTTGACGTATATGATTTGGAATTATTCAATTTATCTCTAGGAATGATGGAGGAAACCAGCTAAAATAAAATATAAAAAAAATAAAAATATATAAAAATATTTGTTGGCTTCGAGCCTCGAACTGAAGACCTGCAAAACTAAGCACTACACTCTGCCGATCCAGCCACCAAGCCTCGTAACCTGAGAGCTTCTGAAGGGTCTAAGAATCTCATTACGACTTTAAAGTAAAATTTTAAATACGGTGTCAATCTATTCCAAAAGTACAATGCTAAAAATACGAATGAATTCTGCGCATGTGCGGGAACATGAACTCGTAAAATTTCGAATAAATATAGAAATATTTTGATATTAAATTCTATTTTTGATGTATATTATTTGGAATTATTCAATTTATCTCTAGGAATGATGGAGAAAACCAGCTAAAATAAAATATAAAAAAATGAAAAATATATAAAAATATTTGTCGGCTTCGAGCCTCGAACTGAAGACCTGCAAAACTAAGCACTACACTCTGCCGATCAAGCCACCAAACCTCGTAACCTGAGAGCTTCTGAAGGGTCTAAGAGTCTCATTACGACTTTAAAGTAAAATTTTAAATACGGTGTCAATCTATTCCAAAAGTACAATGCTAAGAATAAGAATGAATTCTGCGCATGTGCGGGAACTTTACTCGTAAAATTTCGAATAAATATAGAAATATTTTGATATTAAATTCTATTTTTGACGTATATGATTTGGAATTATTCAATTTATCTCTAGGAATGTTGGAGGAAACCAGCTAAAATAAAATATAAAAAAATGAAAAATATATAAAAATATTTGTCGGCTTCGAGCCTCGAACTGAAGTCCTGCAAAACTATGCGCTACACTCTGTCGATCCAGCCACCAAGCATCCTAACCTGAGGGCTTCTGAAGGGTCTAAGAATCTCATTACGACTGCCCAGTAAAATTTTAAATACGGTGTCAATCTGGTCTAAAAGCACAATGCTAAGAATACGAATGAATTCTGCGCAAGTGCGGGAACTTTACTCGTTAAAATTCGAATAAATATAGAAATATTTTGATATTAAATTCTATTTTTGACGTATATTATATGGAATTATTCAATTTATCTCTAGGAATGATGGAGGACACCAGCTAAAATAAAATATAAAAAAATGAAAAATATATAAAAATATTTGTCGGCTTCGAGCCTCGAACTGAAGTCCTGCAAAACTAAGCGCTACACTCTGTCGATCCAGCCACCAAGCATCCTAACCTGAGGGCTTCTAAAGGGTCTAAGAATCTCATTACGACTGCCCAGTAAAATTTTAAATACGGTGTCAATCTGGTCTAAAAGCACAATGCTAAGAATACGAATGAATTCTGCGCAAGTGCGGGAACTTTACTCGTAAAAATTCGAATAAATATAGAAATATTTTGATATTAAATTCTATTTTTGACGTATATTATATGGAATTATTCAATTTATCTCTAGGAATGTTGGAGGAAACCAGCTAAAATAAAATATAAAAAAATGAAAAATATATAAAAATATTTGTTGGCTTCGAGCCTCGAACTGAAGTCCTGCAAAACTATGCGCTACACTCTGTCGATCCAGCCACCAAGCATCCTAACCTGAGGGCTTCTGAAGGGTCTAAGAATCTCATTACGACTGCCCAGTAAAATTTTAAATACGGTGTCAATCTGGTCTAAAAGCACAATGCTAAGAATACGAATGAATTCTGCGCAAGTGCGGGAACTTTACTCGTTAAAATTCGAATAAATATAGAAATATTTTGATATTAAATTCTATTTTTGACGTATATTATATGGAATTATTCAATTTATCTCTAGGAATGATGGAGGACACCAGCTAAATAAAATATAAAAAAATGAAAAATATATAAAAATATTTGTCGGCTTCGAGCCTCGAACTGAAGTCCTGCAAAACTAAGCGCTACACTCTGTCGATCCAGCCACCAAGCATCCTAACCTGAGGGCTTCTAAAGGGTCTAAGAATCTCATTACGACTGCCCAGTAAAATTTTAAATACGGTGTCAATCTGGTCTAAAAGCACAATGCTAAGAATACGAATGAATTCTGCGCAAGTGCGGGAACTTTACTCGTAAAAATTCGAATAAATATAGAAATATTTTGATATTAAATTATATTTTTGACGTATATTATATGGAATTATTCAATTTATCTCTAGGATTGATGGAGGACACCAGCTAAAATAAAATATAAAAAAATGAAAAATATATAAAAATATTTGTCGGCTTCGAGCCTCGAACTGAAGTCCTGCAAAACTAAGCGCTACACTCTGCCGATCAAGCCACCAAGCATCCTAACCTGAGGGCTTCTGAAGGGTCTAAGAATCTCATTACGACTGCCCAGTAAAATTTTAAATACGGTGTCAATCTGGTCTAAAAGCACAATGCTAAGAATACGAATGAATTCTGCGCATGTGCGGGAACTTTACTCGTAAAAATTCGAATAAATATAGAAATATTTTGATATTAAATTCTATTTTTGACGTATATTATATGGAATTATTCAATTTATCTCTAGGAATGATGGAGGACACCACCTAAAATAAAATATAAAAAAATGAAAAATATATAAAAATATTTGTCGGCTTCAAGCATCGAACTTAAGTCCTGCAAAACAAAGCGCTACACTCTGTCGATCCAGACACCAAGTCTCGTGACCTGAGATCTTCTGAAGGGTCTAAGAATATCATTACGAATTTAAAGTAAAATTTTAAATACTTTGCCAATCTGGTCTAAAAGCACAATTCTAAGAATACGAATAAATTCTGCGCATGTGCGGGAACTTTACTCGTAAAATTTCGAATAAATATAGAAATATTTTGATATTAAATTCTATTTTTGACGTATATGATTTGGAATTATTCAATTTATCTCTAGGAATGATGGAGATAACCAGCTAAAATAAAATATATAAAAAAAGAAAAATATATAAAAATATTTGCCGGCTTCGAGCCTCGAACTGAAGACCTGCGAAACTAAGCGCAATTCTCTGCGGATCCAGCCACCAAGCCTCGTAACAGAATGGCTTCTGATAGGTCTAAGAATGTCATTACGACTAACCAGTAAAATTTTAAATACGGTGTCATTCTGGTCTAAAAGCACAATGCTAAGAATACGAATGAATTCTGCGCATGTGCGGGATCTATACTCGTAAAATGTCGAATAAATATAGAAATATTTTGATATTAAATTCTATTTTTGACGTATATTATTTGGAATTATTCAATTGATCTCTTGGAATGATGGAGGAAACCAGCTAAAATAAAATATAAAAAAATGAAAAATATATAAAAATATTTATCGGCTTCGAGCCTCGAACTGAAGTCCTGCAAAACTTAGCGCTTCACTCTGCCGATCCAGCCACCAAGCCTCGTAATCCGATGGCTTCTGAAGGGTCTAAGAGTCTCATTACGACTTTAAAGTAAAATTTTAAATACGGTGTCAATCTATTCCAAAAGTACAATGCTAAGAATACGAATGAATTCTGCGCATGTGCGGGAACTTGAACTCGTAAAATTTCGAATAAATATAGAAATATTTTGATATTAAATTCTATTTTTGATGTATATTATTTAGAATTATTCGATTTATCTCTAGGAATGATGGAGAAAACCAGCTAAAATAAAATATAAAAAAATGAAAAATATATAAAAATATTTGTCGGCTTCGAGCATCGAACTGAAGACCTGCAAAACTAAGCACTACACTCTGCCGATCAAGCCACCGAGCCTCGTAACCTGAGAGCTTCTGAAGGGTGTAAGAATCTCATTACGACTTTAAAGTAAAATTTTAAATACGGTGTCAATCTATTCCAAAAGTACAATGCTAAGAATACGAATGAATTCTCCGCATGTGCGGGAACTTGAACTCGTAAAATTTCGAATAAATATAGAAATATTTTGATATTAAATTCTATTTTTGACGTATATTATTTGGAATTATTCAATTTATCTCTAGGAATGATGGAGGAAACCACCTAAAATAAAATATAAAAAAATGAAAAATATATAAAAATATTTGTCGGCTTCAAGCATCGAACTTAAGTCCTGCAAAACAAAGCGCTACACTCTGTCGATCCAGCCACCAAGTCTCGTGACCTGAGATCTTCTGAAGGGTCTAAGAATCTCATTACGAATTTAAAGTAAAATTTTAAATACTTTGCCAATCTGGTCTAAAAGCACAATTCTAAGAATACGAATAAATTCTGCGCATGTGCGGGAACTTTACTCGTAAAATTTCGAATAAATATAGAAATATTTTGATATTAAATTCTATTTTTGACGTATATGATTTGGAATTATTCAATTTATCTCTAGGAATGATGGAGGAAACCAGCTAAAATAAAATATAAAAAAATGAAAAATATATAAAAATATTTGTCGGCTTCGAGCCTCGAACTGAAGTCCTGCAAAACTATGCGCTACACTCTGTCGATCCAGCCACCAAGCATCCTAACCTGAGGGCTTCTGAAGGGTCTAAGAATCTCATTACGACTGCCCAGTAAAATTTTAAATACGGTGTCAATCTGGTCTAAAAGCACAATGCTAAGAATACGAATGAATTCTGCGCGGGAACTTTACTCGTTAAAATTCGAATAAATATAGAAATATTTTGATATTAAATTATATTTTTGACGTATATTATATGGAATTATTCAATTTATCTCTAGGATTGATGGAGGACACCAGCTAAAATAAAATATAAAAAAATGAAAAATATATAAAAATATTTGTCGGCTTCGAGCCTCGAACTGAAGTCCTGCAAAACTAAGCGCTACACTCTGCCGATCAAGCCACCAAGCATCCTAACCTGAGGGCTTCTGAAGGGTCTAAGAATCTCATTACGACTGCCCAGTAAAATTTTAAATACGGTGTCAATCTGGTCTAAAAGCACAATGCTAAGAATACGAATGAATTCTGCGCGGGAACTTTACTCGTTAAAATTCGAATAAATATAGAAATATTTTGATATTAAATTATATTTTTGACGTATATTATATGGAATTATTCAATTTATCTCTAGGATTGATGGAGGACACCAGCTAAAATAAAATATAAAAAAATGAAAAATATATAAAAATATTTGTCGGCTTCGAGCCTCGAACTGAAGTCCTGCAAAACTAAGCGCTACACTCTGCCGATCAAGCCACCAAGCATCCTAACCTGAGGGCTTCTGAAGGGTCTAAGAATCTCATTACGACTGCCCAGTAAAATTTTAAATACGGTGTCAATCTGGTCTAAAAGCACAATGCTAAGAATACGAATGAATTCTGCGCATGTGCGGGAACTTTACTCGTAAAAATTCGAATAAATATAGAAATATTTTGATATTAAATTCTATTTTTGACGTATATTATATGGAATTATTCAATTTATCTCTAGGAATGATGGAGGACACCACCTAAAATAAAATATAAAAAAATGAAAAATATATAAAAATATTTGTCGGCTTCAAGCATCGAACTTAAGTCCTGCAAAACAAAGCGCTACACTCTGTCGATCCAGACACCAAGTCTCGTGACCTGAGATCTTCTGAAGGGTCTAAGAATCTCATTACGAATTTAAAGTAAAATTTTAAATACTTTGCCAATCTGGTCTAAAAGCACAATTCTAAGAATACGAATAAATTCTGCGCATGTGCGGGAACTTTACTCGTAAAATTTCGAATAAATATAGAAATATTTTGATATTAAATTCTATTTTTGACGTATATGATTTGGAATTATTCAATTTATCTCTAGGAATGATGGAGATAACCAGCTAAAATAAAATATATAAAAAAAGAAAAATATATAAAAATATTTGCCGGCTTCGAGCCTCGAACTGAAGACCTGCGAAACTAAGCGCAATTCTCTGCGGATCCAGCCACCAAGCCTCGTAACAGAAGGGCTTCTGATAGGTCTAAGAATGTCATTACGACTAACCAGTAAAATTTTAAATACGGTGTCATTCTGGTCTAAAAGCACAATGCTAAGAATACGAATGAATTCTGCGCATGTGCGGGATCTATACTCGTAAAATGTCGAATAAATATAGAAATATTTTGATATTAAATTCTATTTTTGACGTATATTATTTGGAATTATTCAATTGATCTCTTGGAATGATGGAGGAAACCAGCTAAAATAAAATATAAAAAAATGAAAAATATATAAAAATATTTATCGGCTTCGAGCCTCGAACTGAAGTCCTGCAAAACTTAGCGCTTCACTCTGCCGATCCAGCCACCAAGCCTCGTAATCCGATGGCTTCTGAAGGGTCTAAGAGTCTTATTACGACTTTAAAGTAAAATTTTAAATACGGTGTCAATCTATTCCAAAAGTACAATGCTAAGAATACGAATGAATTCTGCGCATGTGCGGGAACTTGAACTCGTAAAATTTCGAATAAATATAGAAATATTTTGATATTAAATTCTATTTTTGATGTATATTATTTAGAATTATTCGATTTATCTCTAGGAATGATGGAGAAAACCAGCTAAAATAAAATATAAAAAAATGAAAAATATATAAAAATATTTGTCGGCTTCGAGCATCGAACTTAAGTCCTGCAAAACAAAGCGCTACACTCTGTCGATCCAGCCACCAAGTCTCGTGACCTGAGATCTTCTGAAGGGTCTAAGAATCTCATTACGAATTTAAAGTAAAATTTTAAATACTTTGCCAATCTGGTCTAAAAGCACAATTCTAAGAATACGAATAAATTCTGCGCATGTGCGGGAACTTTACTCGTAAAATTTCGAATAAATATAGAAATATTTTGATATTAAATTCTATTTTTGACGTATATGATTTGGAATTATTCAATTTATCTCTAGGAATGATGGAGATAACCAGCTAAAATAAAATATATAAAAAAAGAAAAATATATAAAAATATTTGCCGGCTTCGAGCCTCGAACTGAAGTCCTGCAAAACTATGCGCTACACTCTGTCGATCCAGCCACCAAGCATCCTAACCTGAGGGCTTCTGAAGGGTCTAAGAATCTCATTACGACTGCCCAGTAAAATTTTAAATACGGTGTCAATCTGGTCTAAAAGCACAATGCTAAGAATACGAATGAATTCTGCGCAAGTGCGGGAACTTTACTCGTTAAAATTCGAATAAATATAGAAATATTTTGATATTAAATTCTATTTTTGACGTATATTATATGGAATTATTCAATTTATCTCTAGGAATGATGGAGGACACCAGCTAAAATAAAATATAAAAAAATGAAAAATATATAAAAATATTTGTCGGCTTCGAGCCTCGAACTGAAGTCCTGCAAAACTAAGCGCTACACTCTGTCGATCCACCCACCAAGCATCCTAACCTGAGGGCTTCTGAAGGGTCTAAGAATCTCATTACGACTTTAAAGTAAAATTTTAAATACGGTGTCAATCTATTCCAAAAGTACAATGCTAAGAATAAGAATGAATTCTGCGCATGTGCGGGAACTTTACTCGTAAAATTTCGAATAAATATAGAAATATTTTGATATTAAATTCTATTTTTGACGTATATTATATGGAATTATTCAATTTATCTCTAGGAATGATGGAGGACACCACCTAAAACAAAATATAAAAAAATGAAAAATATATAAAAATATTTGTCGGCTTCAAGCATCGAACTTAAGTCCTGCAAAACAAAGCGCTACACTCTGTCGATCCAGCCACCAAGTCTCGTGACCTGAGATCTTCTGAAGGGTCTAAGAATCTCATTACGAATTTAAAGTAAAATTTTAAATACTTTGCCAATCTGGTCTAAAAGCACAATTCTAAGAATACGAATAAATTCTGCGCATGTGCGGGAACTTTACTCGTAAAATTTCGAATAAATATAGAAATATTTTGATATTAAATTCTATTTTTGACGTATATGATTTGGAATTATTCAATTTATCTCTAGGAATGATGGAGATAACCAGCTAAAATAAAATATATAAAAAAAGAAAAATATATAAAAATATTTGCCGGCTTCGAGCCTCGAACTGAAGACCTGCGAAACTAAGCGCAATTCTCTGCGGATCCAGCCACCAAGCCTCGTAACAGAAGGGCTTCTGATAGGTCTAAGAATGTCATTACGACTAACCAGTAAAATTTTAAATACGGTGTCATTCTGGTCTAAAAGCACAATGCTAAGAATACGAATGAATTCTGCGCATGTGCGGGATCTATACTCGTAAAATGTCGAATAAATATAGAAATATTTTGATATTAAATTCTATTTTTGACGTATATTATTTGGAATTATTCAATTGATCTCTTGGAATGATGGAGGAAACCAGCTAAAATAAAATATAAAAAAATGAAAAATATATAAAAATATTTATCGGCTTCGAGCCTCGAACTGAAGTCCTGCAAAACTTAGCGCTTCACTCTGCCGATCCAGCCACCAAGCCTCGTAATCCGATGGCTTCTGAAGGGTCTAAGAGTCTCATTACGACTTTAAAGTAAAATTTTAAATACGGTGTCAATCTATTCCAAAAGTACAATGCTAAGAATACGAATGAATTCTGCGCATGTGCGGGAACTTGAACTCGTAAAATTTCGAATAAATATAGAAATATTTTGATATTAAATTCTATTTTTGATGTATATTATTTAGAATTATTCGATTTATCTCTAGGAATGATGGAGAAAACCAGCTAAAATAAAATATAAAAAAATGAAAAATATATAAAAATATTTGTCGGCTTCGAGCATCGAACTGAAGACCTGCAAAACTAAGCACTACACTCTGCCGATCAAGCCACCGAGCCTCGTAACCTGAGAGCTTCTGAAGGGTGTAAGAATCTCATTACGACTTTAAAGTAAAATTTTAAATACGGTGTCAATCTATTCCAAAAGTACAATGCTAAGAATACGAATGAATTCTCCGCATGTGCGGGAACTTGAACTCGTAAAATTTCGAATAAATATAGAAATATTTTGATATTAAATTCTATTTTTGACGTATATTATTTGGAATTATTCAATTTATCTCTAGGAATGATGGAGGAAACCACCTAAAATAAAATATAAAAAAATGAAAAATATATAAAAATATTTGTCGGCTTCAAGCATCGAACTTAAGTCCTGCAAAACAAAGCGCTACACTCTGTCGATCCAGCCACCAAGTCTCGTGACCTGAGATCTTCTGAAGGGTCTAAGAATCTCATTACGAATTTAAAGTAAAATTTTAAATACTTTGCCAATCTGGTCTAAAAGCACAATTCTAAGAATACGAATAAATTCTGCGCATGTGCGGGAACTTTACTCGTAAAATTTCGAATAAATATAGAAATATTTTGATATTAAATTCTATTTTTGACGTATATGATTTGGAATTATTCAATTTATCTCTAGGAATGATGGAGGAAACCAGCTAAAATAAAATATAAAAAAATGAAAAATATATAAAAATATTTGTCGGCTTCGAGCCTCGAACTGAAGTCCTGCAAAACTATGCGCTACACTCTGTCGATCCAGCCACCAAGCATCCTAACCTGAGGGCTTCTGAAGGGTCTAAGAATCTCATTACGACTGCCCAGTAAAATTTTAAATACGGTGTCAATCTGGTCTAAAAGCACAATGCTAAGAATACGAATGAATTCTGCGCAAGTGCGGGAACTTTACTCGTTAAAATTCGAATAAATATAGAAATATTTTGATATTAAATTCTATTTTTGACGTATATTATATGGAATTATTCAATTTATCTCTAGGAATGATGGAGGACACCAGCTAAAATAAAATATAAAAAAATGAAAAATATATAAAAATATTTGTCGGCTTCGAGCCTCGAACTGAAGTCCTGAAAAACTAAGCGCTACACTCTGTCGATCCACCCACCAAGCATCCTAACCTGAGGGCTTCTGAAGGGTCTAAGAATCTCATTACGACTGCCCAGTAAAATTTTAAATACGGTGTCAATCTGGTCTAAAAGCACAATGCTAAGAATACGAATGAATTCTGCGCAAGTGCGGGAACTTTACTCGTAAAAATTCGAATAAATATAGAAATATTTTGATAATAAATTCTATTTTTGACGTATATTATATGGAATTATTCAATTTATCTCTAGGAATGATGGAGGACACCAGCTAAAATAAAATATAAAAAAATGAAAAATATATAAAAATATTTGTCGGCTTCGAGCCTCGAACTGAAGTCCTGCAAAACTAAGCGCTACACTCTGTCGATCCACCCACCAAGCATCCTAACCTGAGGGCTTCTGAAGGGTCTAAGAATCTCATTACGACTGCCCAGTAAAATTTTAAATACGGTGTCAATCTGGTCTAAAAGCACAATGCTAAGAATACGAATGAATTCTGCGCATGTGCGGGAACTTTACTCGTAAAAATTCGAATAAATATAGAAATATTTTGATATTAAATTCTATTTTTGACGTATATTATATGGAATTATTCAATTTATCTCTAGGAATGATGGAGGACACCACCTAAAATAAAATATAAAAAAATGAAAAATATATAAAAATATTTGTCGGCTTCAAGCATCGAACTTAAGTCCTGCAAAACAAAGCGCTACACTCTGTCGATCCAGCCACCAAGTCTCGTGACCTGAGATCTTCTGAAGGGTCTAAGAATCTCATTACGAATTTAAAGTAAAATTTTAAATACTTTGCCAATCTGGTCTAAAAGCACAATTCTAAGAATACGAATAAATTCTGCGCATGTGCGGGAACTTTACTCGTAAAATTTCGAATAAATATAGAAATATTTTGATATTAAATTCTATTTTTGACGTATATGATTTGGAATTATTCAATTTATCTCTAGGAATGATGGAGATAACCAGCTAAAATAAAATATATAAAAAAAGAAAAATATATAAAAATATTTGCCGGCTTCGAGCCTCGAACTGAAGACCTGCGAAACTAAGCGCAATTCTCTGCGGATCCAGCCACCAAGCCTCGTAACAGAAG
The DNA here is from genome assembly GCF_947563725.1 of Argiope bruennichi. NCBI lineage: Eukaryota > Metazoa > Arthropoda > Arachnida > Araneae > Araneidae > Argiope > Argiope bruennichi. Next base: position 52,820,690 of record NC_079152.1, read on the forward strand.
GGCTTCTGATAGGTCTAAGAATGTCATTACGACTAACCAGTAAAATTTTAAATACGGTGTCATTCTGGTCTAAAAGCACAATGCTAAGAATACGAATGAATTCTGCGCATGTGCGGGATCTATACTCGTAAAATGTCGAATAAATATAGAAATATTTTGATATTAAATTCTATTTTTGACGTATATTATTTGGAATTATTCAATTGATCTCTTGGAATGATGGAGGAAACCAGCTAAAATAAAATATAAAAAAATGAAAAATATATAAAAATATTTATCGGCTTCGAGCCTCGAACTGAAGTCCTGCAAAACTTAGCGCTACACTCTGCCGATCCAGCCACCAAGCCTCGTAATCCGATGGCTTCTGAAGGGTCTAAGAGTCTCATTACGACTTTAAAGTAAAATTTTAAATACGGTGTCAATCTATTCCAAAAGTACAATGCTAAGAATACGAATGAATTCTGCGCATGTGCGGGAAATTGAACTCGTAAAATTTCGAATAAATATAGAAATATTTTGATATTAAATTCTATTTTTGATGTATATTATTTAGAATTATTCGATTTATCTCTAGGAATGAGGGAGAAAACCAGCTAAAATAAAATATAAAAAAATGAAAAATATATAAAAATATTTGTCGGCTTCGAGCATCGAACTGAAGACCTGCAAAACTAAGCACTACACTCTGCCGATCAAGCCACCGAGCCTCGTAACCTGAGAGCTTCTGAAGGGTCTAAGAATCTCATTACGACTTTAAAGTAAAATTTTAAATACGGTGTCAATCTATTCCAAAAGTACAATGCTAAGAATACGAATGAATTCTCCGCATGTGCGGGAACTTGAACTCGTAAAATTTCGAATAAATATAGAAATATTTTGATATTAAATTCTATTTTTGACGTATATTATTTGGAATTATTCAATTTATCTCTAGGAATGATGGAGGAAACCACCTAAAATAAAATATAAAAAAATGAAAAATATATAAAAATATTTGTCGGCTTCAAGCATCGAACTTAAGTCCTGCAAAACAAAGCACTACACTCTGTCGATCCAGCCACCAAGTCTCGTGACCTGAGATCTTCTGAAGGGTCTAAGAATCTCATTACAAATTTAAAGTAAAATTTTAAATACTTTGCCAATCTGGTCTAAAAGCACAATTCTAAGAATACGAATAAATTCTGCGCATGTGCGGGAACTTTACTCGTAAAAATTCGAATAAATATAGAAATATTTTGATATTAAATTCTATTTTTGACGTATATTATATGGAATTATTCAATTTATCTCTAGGAATGATGGAGGACACCAGCTAAAATAAAATATAAAAAAATGAAAAATATATAAAAATATTTGTCGGCTTCGAGCCTCGAACTGAAGTCCTGCAAAACTATGCGCTACACTCTGTCGATCCAGCCACCAAGCATCCTAACCTGAGGGCTTCTGAAGGGTCTAAGAATCTCATTACGACTGCCCAGTAAAATTTTAAATACGGTGTCAATCTGGTCTAAAAGCACAATGCTAAGAATACGAATGAATTCTGCGCAAGTGCGGGAACTTTACTCGTTAAAATTCGAATAAATATAGAAATATTTTGATATTAAATTCTATTTTTGACGTATATTATATGGAATTATTCAATTTATCTCTAGGAATGATGGAGGACACCAGCTAAAATAAAATATAAAAAAATGAAAAATATATAAAAATATTTGTCGGCTTCGAGCCTCGAACTGAAGTCCTGCAAAACTAAGCGCTACACTCTGTCGATCCACCCACCAAGCATCCTAACCTGAGGGCTTCTGAAGGGTCTAAGAATCTCATTACGACTGCCCAGTAAAATTTTAAATACGGTGTCAATCTGGTCTAAAAGCACAATGCTAAGAATACGAATGAATTCTGCGCAAGTGCGGGAACTTTACTCGTAAAAATTCGAATAAATATAGAAATATTTTGATAATAAATTCTATTTTTGACGTATAATATGGAATTATTCAATTTATCTCTAGGAATGATGGAGGACACCAGCTAAAATAAAATATAAAAAAATGAAAAATATATAAAAATATTTGTCGGCTTCGAGCCTCGAACTGAAGTCCTGCAAAACTAAGCGCTACACTCTGCCGATCAAGCCACCAAGCATCCTAACCTGAGGGCTTCTGAAGGGTCTAAGAATCTCATTACGACTGCCCAGTAAAATTTTAAATACGGTGTCAATCTGGTCTAAAAGCACAATGCTAAGAATACGAATGAATTCTGCGCATGTGCGGGAACTTTACTCGTAAAAATTCGAATAAATATAGAAATATTTTGATATTAAATTCTATTTTTGACGTATATTATTTGGAATTATTCAATTTATCTCTAGGAATGATGGAGGACACCACCTAAAATAAAATATAAAAAAATGAAAAATATATAAAAATATTTGTCGGCTTCAAGCATCGAACTTAAGTCCTGCAAAACAAAGCGCTACACTCTGTCGATCCAGCCACCAAGTCTCGTGACCTGAGATCTTCTGAAGGGTCTAAGAATCTCATTACGAATTTAAAGTAAAATTTTAAATACTTTGCCAATCTGGTCTAAAAGCACAATTCTAAGAATACGAATAAATTTTGCGCATGTGCGGGAACTTTACTCGTAAAATTTCGAATAAATATAGAAATATTTTGATATTAAATTCTATTTTTGACGTATATGATTTGGAATTATTCAATTTATCTCTAGGAATGATGGAGATAACCAGCTAAAATAAAATATATAAAAAAAGAAAAATATATAAAAATATTTGCCGGCTTCGAGCCTCGAACTGAAGACCTGCGAAACTAAGCGCAATTCTCTGCGGATCCAGCCACCAAGCCTCGTAACAGAAGGGCTTCTGATAGGTCTAAGAATGTCATTACGACTAACCAGTAAAATTTTAAATACGGTGTCATTCTGGTCTAAAAGCACAATGCTAAGAATACGAATGAATTCTGCGCATGTGCGGGATCTATACTCGTAAAATGTCGAATAAATATAGAAATATTTTGATATTAAATTCTATTTTTGACGTATATTATTTGGAATTATTCAATTGATCTCTTGGAATGATGGAGGAAACCAGCTAAAATAAAATATAAAAAAATGAAAAATATATAAAAATATTTATCGGCTTCGAGCCTCGAACTGAAGTCCTGCAAAACTTAGCGCTACACTCTGCCGATCCAGCCACCAAGCCTCGTAATCCGATGGCTTCTGAAGGGTCTAAGAGTCTCATTACGACTTTAAAGTAAAATTTTAAATACGGTGTCAATCTATTCCAAAAGTACAATGCTAAGAATACGAATGAATTCTGCGCATGTGCGGGAAATTGAACTCGTAAAATTTCGAATAAATATAGAAATATTTTGATATTAAATTCTATTTTTGATGTATATTATTTAGAATTATTCGATTTATCTCTAGGAATGAGGGAGAAAACCAGCTAAAATAAAATATAAAAAAATGAAAAATATATAAAAATATTTGTCGGCTTCGAGCATCGAACTGAAGACCTGCAAAACTAAGCACTACACTCTGCCGATCAAGCCACCGAGCCTCGTAACCTGAGAGCTTCTGAAGGGTCTAAGAATCTCATTACGACTTTAAAGTAAAATTTTAAATACGGTGTCAATCTATTCCAAAAGTACAATGCTAAGAATACGAATGAATTCTCCGCATGTGCGGGAACTTGAACTCGTAAAATTTCGAATAAATATAGAAATATTTTGATATTAAATTCTATTTTGGACGTATATTATTTGGAATTATTCAATTTATCTCTAGGAATGATGGAGGAAACCACCTAAAATAAAATATAAAAAAATGAAAAATATATAAAAATATTTGTCGGCTTCAAGCATCGAACTTAAGTCCTGCAAAACAAAGCACTACACTCTGTCGATCCAGCCACCAAGTCTCGTGACCTGAGATCTTCTGAAGGGTCTAAGAATCTCATTACGAATTTAAAGTAAAATTTTAAATACTTTGCCAATCTGGTCTAAAAGCACAATTCTAAGAATACGAATAAATTCTGCGCATGTGCGGGAACTTTACTCGTAAAATTTCGAATAAATATAGAAATATTTTGATATTAAATTCTATTTTTGACGTATATTATATGGAATTATTCAATTTATCTCTAGGAATGATGGAGGACACCAGCTAAAATAAAATATAAAAAAATGAAAAATATATAAAAATATTTGTCGGCTTCGAGCATCGAACTGAAGACCTGCAAAACTAAGCACTACACTCTGCCGATCCAGCCACCAAACCTCGTAACCTGAGAGCTTCTGAAGGGTCTAAGAGTCTCATTACGACTTTAAAGTAAAATTTTAAATACGGTGTCAATCTATTCCAAAAGTACAATGCTAAGAATACGAATGAATTCTGCGCATGTGCGGGAACTTTACTCGTAAAATTTCGAATAAATATAGAAATATTTTGATATTAAATTCTATTTTTGACGTATATGATTTGGAATTATTCAATTTATCTCTAGGAATGTTGGAGGAAACCAGCTAAAATAAAATATAAAAAAATGAAAAATATATAAAAATATTTGTCGGCTTCGAGCCTCGAACTGAAGTCCTGCAAAACTATGCGCTACACTCTGTCGATCCAGCCACCAAGCATCCTAACCTGAGGGCTTCTGAAGGGTCTAAGAATCTCATTACGACTGCCCAGTAAAATTTTAAATACGGTGTCAATCTGGTCTAAACGCACAATGCTAAGAAAACGAATGAATTCTGCGCAAGTGCGTTAACTTTACTTGTAAAAATTCGAATAAATATAGAAATATTTTGATATTAAATTCTATTTTTGACGTATATTATATGGAATTATTCAATTTATCTCTAGGAATGATGGAGGAAACCAGCTAAAATAAAATATAAAAAAAATAAAAATATATAAAAATATTTGTGGGCTTCGAGCCTCGAACTGAAGACCTGGGAAAGTAAGCGCTACACTCTTACCTTCCAGCCACCAAGCCTTGTAACACAAGGGCTTCTGAAGGGTCTAAGAATCAAAATTACGACTGTCCAGTAAAATTTTAAATACGGTGTCAATCTGGTCTAAAAGCACAATGCTAAGAATATGAATGAATTCTGCGCATGTGCATGAACTTTACTCGTAAAATTTCGAATAAATATAGAAATATTTTGATATTAAATTCTATTTTTGACGTATATTATTTGGAATTATTCAATTTATCTCTAGGAATGATGGAGGATACCAGATAAAATAAAGTATAAAAAAAAAAGAAAAATATATAAAAATATTTGTCGGCTTCGAGGCTCGAACTGAAGACCTGCAAAACTAAGCACTACACTCTGCCGATCCAGCCACTAAACCTCGTAACCTGAGAGCTTCTGAAGGGTCTAAGAGTCTCATTACGACTTTAAAGTAAAATTTTAAATACGGTGTCAATCTATTCCAAAAGTACAATGCTAAGAATACGAATGAATTCTGCGCATGTGCGGGAACTTTACTCGTAAAATTTCGAATAAATATAGAAATATTTTGATATTAAATTCTATTTTTGACGTATATGATTTGGAATTATTCAATTTATCTCTAGGAATGTTGGAGGAAACCAGCTAAAATAAAATATAAAAAAATGAAAAATATATAAAAATATTTGTCGGCTTCGAGCCTCGAACTGAAGTCCTGCAAAACTATGCGCTACACTCTGTCGATCCAGCCACCAAGCATCCTAACCTGAGGGCTTCTGAAGGGTCTAAGAATCTCATTACGACTGCCCAGTAAAATTTTAAATACGGTGTCAATCTGGTCTAAACGCACAATGCTAAGAAAACGAATGAATTCTGCGCAAGTGCGTTAACTTTACTTGTAAAAATTCGAATAAATATAGAAATATTTTGATATTAAATTCTATTTTTGACGTATATTATATGGAATTATTCAATTTATCTCTAGGAATGATGGAGGAAACCAGCTAAAATAAAATATAAAAAAAATAAAAATATATAAAAATATTTGTGGGCTTCGAGCCTCGAACTGAAGACCTGGGAAAGTAAGCGCTACACTCTTACCTTCCAGCCACCAAGCCTTGTAACACAAGGGCTTCTGAAGGGTCTAAGAATCAAAATTACGACTGTCCAGTAAAATTTTAAATACGGTGTCAATCTGGTCTAAAAGCACAATGCTAAGAATATGAATGAATTCTGCGCATGTGCATGAACTTTACTCGTAAAATTTCGAATAAATATAGAAATATTTTGATATTAAATTCTATTTTTGACGTATATTATTTGGAATTATTCAATTTATCTCTAGGAATGATGGAGGATACCAGATAAAATAAAGTATAAAAAAAAAAGAAAAATATATAAAAATATTTGTCGGCTTCGAGCCTCGAACTGAAGTCCTGCAACACTAAATGCTACACTCTGCCGATCCAGCCACCAAGCCTCGCAACCTGAGAGCTTCTGAAAGGTCTAAGAATCTCATTACGACTTTAAAGTAAAATTTTAAATACTTTGCCAATCTGGTCTAAAAGCACAATTCTAAGAATACGAATAAATTCTGCGCATGTGCGGGAACTTTACTCGTAAAATTTCGAATAAATATAGAAATATTTTGATATTAAATTCTATTTTTGACGTATATGATTTGGAATTATTCAATTTATCTCTAGGAATGATGGAGATAACCAGCTAAAATAAAATATATAAAAAAAGAAAAATATATAAAAATATTTGCCGGCTTCGAGCCTCGAACTGAAGACCTGCGAAACTAAGCGCAATTCTCTGCGGATCCAGCCACCAAGCCTCGTAACAGAAGGGCTTCTGATAGGTCTAAGAATGTCATTACGACTAACCAGTAAAATTTTAAATACGGTGTCATTCTGGTCTAAAAGCACAATGCTAAGAATACGAATGAATTCTGCGCATGTGCGGGATCTATACTCGTAAAATGTCGAATAAATATAGAAATATTTTGATATTAAATTCTATTTTTGACGTATATTATTTGGAATTATTCAATTGATCTCTTGGAATGATGGAGGAAACCAGCTAAAATAAAATATAAAAAAATGAAAAATATATAAAAATATTTGTCGGCTTCAAGCATCGAACTTAAGTCCTGCAAAACAAAGCGCTACACTCTGTCGATCCAGCCACCAAGTCTCGTGACCTGAGATCTTCTGAAGGGTCTAAGAATCTCATTACGAATTTAAAGTAAAATTTTAAATACTTTGCCAATCTGGTCTAAAAGCACAATTCTAAGAATACGAATAAATTCTGCGCATGTGCGGGAACTTTACTCGTAAAATTTGGAATAAATATAGAAATATTTTGATATTAAATTCTATTTTTGACGTATATGATTTGGAATTATTCAATTTATCTCTAGGAATGATGGAGGAAACCAGCTTAAATAAAATATAAAAAAATAAAAATATATAAAAATATTTGTTGGCTTCGAGCCTCGAACTGAAGACCTGCAAAACTAAGCACTACACTCTGCCGATCCAGCCACCAAACCTCGTAACCTGAGAGCTTCTGAAGGGTCTAAGAGTCTCATTACGACTTTAAAGTAAAATTTTAAATACGGTGTCAATCTATTCCAAAAGTACAATGCTAAGAATACGAATGAATTCTGCGCATGTGCGGGAACTTTACTCGTAAAAATTCGAATAAATATAGAAATATTTTGATATTAAATTCTATTTTTGACGTATATTATATGGAATTATTCAATTTATCTCTAGGAATGATGGAGGACACCAGCTAAAATAAAATATAAAAAAATGAAAAATATATAAAAATATTTGTCGGCTTCGAGCATCGAACTGAAGACCTGTAAAACTAAGCATTACACTCTGCCGATCAAGCCACCAAGCCTCGTAATCTGAGAGCTTCTGAAGGGTCTAAGAATCTCATTATGACTTTAAAGTAAAATTTTAAATACGGTGTCAATCTATTCCAAAAGTACAATGCTAAGAATACGAATGAATTCTCCGCATGTGCGGGAACTTGAACTCGTAAAATTTTGAATAAATATAGAAATATTTTGATATTAAATTCTATTTTTGACGTATATTATTTGGAATTAATCAATTTATCTCTAGGAAAGATGGAGGAAACCACCTAAAATAAAATATAAAAAAATGAAAAATATATAAAAATATTTGTCGGCTTCAAACATCGAACTTAAGTCCTGCAAAACAAAGCGCTACACTCTGTCGATCCAGCCACCAAGTCTCGTGACCTGAGATCTTCTGAAGGGTCTAAGAATCTCATTACGAATTTAAAGTAAAATTTTAAATACTTTGCCAATCTGGTCTAAAAGCACAATTCTAAGAATACGAATAAATTCTGCGCATGTGCGGGAACTTTACTCGTAAAATTTCGAATAAATATAGAAATATTTTGATATTAAATTCTATTTTTGACGTATATGATTTGGAATTATTCAATTTATCTCTAGGAATGATGGAGGAAACCAGCTAAAATAAAATATAAAAAAAATAAAAATATATAAAAATATTTGTTGGCTTCGAGCCTCGAACTGAAGACCTGCAAAACCAAGCACTACACTCTGCCGATCCAGCCACCAAGCCTCGTAACCTGAGAGCTTCTGAAGGGTCTAAGAATCTCATTACGACTTTAAAGTAAAATTTTAAATACGGTGTCAATCTATTCCAAAAGTACAATGCTAAAAATACGAATGAATTCTGCGCATGTGCATGAACTTGAACTCGTAAAATTTCGAATAAATATAGAAATATTTTGATATTAAATTCTATTTTTGATGTATATTATTTGGAATTATTCAATTTATCTCTAGGAATGATGGAGAAAACCAGCTAAAATAAAATATAAAAAAATGAAAAATATATAAAAATATTTGTCGGCTTCGAGCCTCGAACTGAAGACCTGCAAAACTAAGCACTACACTCTGCCGATCAAGCCACCAAACCTCGTAACCTGAGAGCTTCTGAAGGGTCTAAGAGTCTCATTACGACTTTAAAGTAAAATTTTAAATACGGTGTCAATCTATTCCAAAAGTACAATGCTAAGAATACGAATGAATTCTGCGCATGTGCGGGAACTTTACTCGTAAAATTTCGAATAAATATAGAAATATTTTGATATTAAATTCTATTTTTGACGTATATGATTTGGAATTATTCAATTTATCTCTAGGAATGTTGGAGGAAACCAGCTAAAATAAAATATAAAAAAATGAAAAATATATAAAAATATTTGTCGGCTTCGAGCCTCGAACTGAAGTCCTGCAAAACTATGCGCTACACTCTGTCGATCCAGCCACCAAGCATCCTAACCTGAGGGCTTCTGAAGGGTGTAAGAATCTCATTACGACTGCCCAGTAAAATTTTAAATACGGTGTCAATCTGGTCTAAAAGCACAATGCTAAGAAAACGAATGAATTCTGCGCAAGTGCGTTAACTTTACTCGTAAAAATTCGAATAAATATAGAAATATTTTGATATTAAATTCTATTTTTGACGTATATTATATGGAATTATTCAATTTATCTCTAGGAATGATGGAGGACACCAGCTAAAATAAAATATAAAAAAATGAAAAATATATAAAAATATTTGTCGGCTTCGAGCCTCGAACTGAAGACCTGCAAAACTAAGCACTACACTCTGCCGATCAAGCCACCAAGCCTCGTAACCTGAGAGCTTCTGAAGGGTCTAAGAATCTCATTACGACTTTAAAGTAAAATTTTAAACACGGTGTCAATCTATTCCAAAAATACAATGCTAAGAATACGAATGAATTCTACGCATGTGCGGGAACTTGAACTCGTAAAATTTCGAATAAATATAGAAATATTTTGATATTAAATTCTATTTTTGATGTATATTATTTGGAATTATTCAATTTATCTCTAGGAATGATGGAGGAAACCAGCTATAATAAAATATAAAAAAAAGGAAAATATATAAAAATATTTGTCGGATTCGTGCTTCGAACTGAAGTCCTGCAAAACTGAGCGCTACACTCTGCTGATCCAGCCACCAAGCCTCGTAACCCGAGGGATTCTGACGGGTCTAAGAATCTCATTACGAATGTACAGTAAAATTTTAAATACGGTGTCGGTCTGGTCTGAAAGCACAATGCTAAGAATACGAAAGAATTCTGCGCATGTGCGGAAACTTTAACTCGTAAAATTTCGAATAAATATAGAAATATTTTTATATAAATTCCATTTTTGACGTATATTATTTAGAATTATTCCATTTATCTCTAGGAATGTTTTAGGAAACCAGCTAAAATAAAATATAAAAAAATGAAAAATATATAAACATATTTGTGGGCTTCGAGCCTCGAACTGAAGACCTGGGAAAGTAAGCTCTACACTCTTACCTTCCAGCCACCAAGCCTTGTAACACTAGGGCTTCTGAAGGGTCTAAGAATCAAAATTACGACTGTCCAGTAAAATTTTAAATACGGTGTCAATCTGGTCTAAAAGCACAATGCTAAGAATATGAATGAATTCTGCGCATGTGCATGAACTTTACTCGTAAAATTTCGAATAAATATAGAAATATTTTGATATTAAATTCTATTTTTGACGTATATTATTTGGAATTATTCAATTTATCTCTAGGAATGATGGAGGATACCAGATAAAATAAAGTATAAAAAAAAATAAAAATATATAAAAATATTTGTCGGCTTCGAGCCTCGAACTGAAGTCCTGCAAAACTAAGCTCTACACTCTGTCGATCCAGCCACCAAGCATCGTAACCCGAGGGATTCTGACGGGTCTAAGAATCTCATTACGACTGTACAGTAAAATTTTAAATACGGTGTCGGTCTGGTCTGAAAGCACAATGCTAAGAATACGAAAGAATTCTGCGCATGTGCGGGAATTTTACTCGAAAAATTTCGAATAAATTAAGAAATATTTTGATATTAAATTCTATTTTTGACGTATATGATTTGGAATTATTCAATTTATCTCTAGGAATGATGGAGGAAACCAGCTAAAATAAAATATAAAAAAAAGAAAAATAAATAATAATATTTGTCGGCTTTGAACCTCGAACTGAAGACCTGCAAAACTAAGCGCTACACTCTATCGATCCAGCCACCAAGCCTCGTAACCTGAGATCTTCTGATGGGTCTAAGAATCTCATTACGACTTTAAAGTAAAATTTTAAATACGGTGTCAATCTGGTCTAAAAGCACAATGCTAAGAATACGAATGAATTCTGCGCATATGCGGAAACTTTACTCGTAAAATTTCGAATAAATATAGAAATATTTTGATATTAAATTCTATTTTTGACGTATATGATTTGGAATTATTCAATTTATCTCTAGGAATGATGGAAGAAACCAGCTAAAATAAAATATAAAAAAAAAGAAAAATAAATAAAAATATTTGTCGACTTTGAGCCTCGAACTGAAGACCTGCAACACTAAGTGCTACACTCTGCCGATCCAGCCACCAAGCCTCGTAACCTGAGAGCTTCTGAAAGTTCTAAGAATCTCATTACGACTTTAAAGTAAAATTTTAAATACGGTGTCGGTCTGGTCTGAAAGCACAATGCTAAGAATACGAAAGAATTCTGCGCATGTGCGGGAATTTTACTCGAAAAATTTCGAATAAATTAAGAAATATTTTGATATTAAATTCTATTTTTGACGTATATGATTTGGAATTATTCAATTTATCTCTAGGAATGATGGAGGAAACCAGCTAAAATAAAATATAAAAAAAAGAAAAATAAATAATAATATTTGTCGGCTTTGAACCTCGAACTGAAGACCTGCAAAACTAAGCGCTACACTCTATCGATCCAGCCACCAAGCCTCGTAACCTGAGGGCTTCTGAAGGGTCTAAGAATCTCATTACGACTGTTCAGTAAAATTTTAAGTACGGTGTCGATCTGGTCTAAAAGCACAATGCTAAGAATACGAATGAATTCTGCGCATATGCGGGAATTTTACTCGAAAATTTTCGAATAAATATAGAAATATTTTGATATTAAATTCTATTTTTGAAGTATATTATTTGGAATTATTCAATTTATCTCTAGGAATGATGGAGGAAACCAGCTAAAATAAAATATGAAAAAAAAGAAAAATATATAAAAATATTTGTCGGCTTCGAGCCTCGAACTGAAGTCCTGCAAAACTAAACGCTACACTCTGTCGATAAAGCCACCAAGCCTCGTAACCTGAGACCTTCTGAAGGATCTAAGAATCTCATTGCGACTTTAAAGTAAAATTTTAAATACGGTGTCAATCTGGTCTAAAAGCACAATGCTAAGAATACGAATGAATTTTGCGCATGTGCGGGAACTTGACTCGTAAAATTTCGAATAAATATAGAAATATTTTGATATTAAATTCTATTTTTGACGTATATTATATGGAATTATTCAATTTATCTCTAGGAATGATGGAGGACACCAGCTAAAATAAAATATAAAAAAATGAAAAATATATAAAAATATTTGTCGGCTTCGAGCCTCGAACTGAAGACCTGGGAAAGTAAGCACTACACTCTTACCCTCCAGCCACCAAGCCTCGTAACCTGTGAGCTTCTGAAGGGTCTAAGAATCTCATTACGACTGTTCAGTAAAATTTTAAGTACGGTGTCGATCTGGTCTAAAAGCACAATGCTAAGAATACGAATGAATTCTGCGCATGTGCGGGAACTTTAAACATCCTTTGCCCGCACAGTTACCCGACCTCAATATAATTGAACCGTTATGGCCTGTTTTAGAGCGTTCAATACAGAATCGATATCCTTCCTCCACCGGTATCTCTCTTAGAACTTTCTGAATATCTCTAGTAAGATTGGTACAATATTCCTCTAAATATTATTCAACACATGTATCAATCGATTCCTAGGCGAATCCAAGCTGTACTAAATATCAAAGGCGGTTCTACACCATACTAATAAAGGATTCTATATAAATCTAAGGTGTTTTTACTATTTTGATACCCATTTGTACATATGAAACTTGCATGGAAATGCAGGTTGTCAGTAACATTTTGGACAAAACTATTCATTAGTTTGAGTCGTTAATGCCCAAGTAGTTTCGGTAGCATAAATTACTGATTGCATCTGTGATTTCATTTTATTAACGAGTATATTCACAAACATACATCTACATATCCAAGGCATTTTATAGACGAAGATATATTTTAAATACAACCCCATTCTTTTGCTTCAAATGGCCTTATTATGTCCTATGAGATTGTTAGAATTATTTTAAAGGTGCTATTTAAATGATATTCAATCATATATATATATATATTCCATATATAGTAAAGAAATGAATTTCATTAAAAAATTATAAAATAATGATGTATTTATTTTTCTGTAATAAATTTCCATAATAAAATAGATATTAAATATATCTATTTTATTATACTTAATTTTTTAACATCTTCATATTAATAAATATAAGATGTTTTCGATTTTATATTAAAGTTTAAATTATTAAATTAGTTGTAAGGGATTTTAGGCAAAAAATGCCTAAATTTGTTATCTAATTATTAAATAATAAGTGAATTAAACTGACATTAACATTTTCAACTTGGAAAGAATCTATTTTTATAAATAATACTTTTTTTGAAAATGGTGAACTTTACTAGAATCATATTAAGATATCTCATAATTTTAAGTATTTAGATGCTTTATTTTTAATTTTATGAGTCACTAGTTTCCATAAAATGAATAATATATTTGAAAATAATAATTAAATCCATTTAAGTTCTTATTACAGTTTATGTAGTTAGATAATTTATTACTTTATTTGTTTTTTCAGCTACAATTTTCTTGTGAAAGCATCTATTTAAAATACTGCTGTGAATAAGTTAACAATAAAAACTCCAAAAAAGTGAATTTATATATTTATGTACTTCATTTTTACCATTACTCTTCTTTCCTATATTAAATTAATATAAATTTTTTTGTTCAACCTTTTTCTAATAAATAATGAATTGAATTAAAAATATAAAATAATTTTTATTTCTAACAGAAGACTGAATTTTTGGAACTATTTTTTGGAAGAAATAACTATTTGTTTCCTTAATCTTTTTTGTCTAATTAGATGTCATAATCTGATTTTATATAACCATTAGGATACAGTTAAGAATCCATGGAAAAATTGAGATGTTAATGGATTAAATTTTTTAATATCAAGTATTAAGTAAATAATTCTAATTTAAAAATATAATAATATAATGTACGAGCAACGTCCGAAAATATATCCATTAAGAGATTGAAAAAAGGGCGACCATAATTATTCAAATAGTATTTTATATACTGGCATATTTCACTATTACTTTCCAGAAATATATCTGGCTAAGTCTATTGTTTATCCACTGTGATCACAAACGTTTGATTTCAAGTAGTTATTTGAATGTATTTGCTGGTCACATTTTGCTAAGAATCTAATTCCTCAAGAACTTTGTCTTTTTGGCAAGGTTTCATTCTTCCAAGGGAAACACAACGGTTACTTCGCTTTAGTTATTGGAAGAATAAGCTTCTCATCTATTGTATGAACCCTTAGGGATTCCAGTATTCAGTATTACTTGATGCGAACCTTTCAAAATGTTTTTCCTCTCTTCGGTACCAGAAAAAAAATGTTAATCTGCTTTATCTTCTTACCGAACTTTTCAAAAGATTTCCACAACAGATTACTTTTGTGACATAAATGTATATGCTTTGTTTCAAAGTGCCGCTATAAATGAAAAAGAAAGCATTAAGAATCTTTTTATCTTTTTCTGAAGTAGATTCATGCTAACATAAATAAAAGTCATTGCGACAATTTAATTATACATATATGCATATTCCAAATCTTTTCCTAAGAAACTGGACCGAATAGAACCAAATTTAGTTTACTAATTACATAAGGCATGATGCAGAATGTTATCATATTTCGAAGTATAAACAATAAATAAATATTCAATTTATTAAAAAATAATACAAATTTTGTCTTTTCTGCACTTTGAATTATTCTATCGTTGACTTTTTTTTTCTTCTTTACTTCAATATGTTTATTGATTTAAATTATGGAGTTAACCAAAAAATCAAATGATACTTCTTATTCTACAACATTTATAAACAAAATTTGCAGTACTATATAGAAGATTTTAATAAATGGTGAAAGAAATAGTTATGGGTGCTTTTAAAAATCGTCTAGTTCAATTGATATCCTTAATTTAATTAAAAAAAGACAATAATTTTTTTTTTGTGTAGCGTAATATTTTATTGTATGTTGTGACTCATAGTATTATGCAAGCCCGCTGACAGTTATCTGTCAGCGATTTAAGCCGAGTGAGCGTCTCTTACTTTTTCAGTACCGCCAACTAGTGCCAAGAGGCTACTTCATGCATCACATTCGCTGCACAATCCTTTTTTACAGGGGGGCATATTCACACACCTCACAGACAGAACACAGAAGAGGAACAACTAACCCGGAACCCGGGACGACCAGATTTCGGGGAAGACGCGCTACCCCTATGCCAGGAATCCGGCATATAATTTTTTTTTTTTTTTTACAAAAGCCATTTATTTAATTAAAAAGTATAATTACAATATATTAATAATAATTTAATATTATAATATAATGTCATTACAATATAATTTATCTTAATTATAATGTAATATTATAATATATAATATTAAAAATATAATTCATGTATTCTAATTAAAATTATAATACCTGAAAGGATTTTATACCTGGGAAACGCTGGTCATATTGACTAGTATGTATTAAAATGATATTTAAGTTACCTTGACTTATTCTTTTAATGCTAGTAAATCAACTATTTCCTTATTTAGGTTGATGGGTCCTACAAAAATATATGGAGATCAAAATAAAAATTTCCTTACCCGGAATACCGGAAGCTTCTGAAAATCAGAAGGCGAAGTATTACACTAAATAATAATTTTTTCTCTCCTTTTCTTTAATTTTTAATAACTAAAATTTATTTTCATTTTTATATTCATTTTAGTTTATTATAAGAAAATTCATATTTTTGTATAATTAAGAAATTGATACAATTTTTCTCCTGAAATAATGTTGAAATGAAAAATTTTCTCTTCCCCATTTATAACCATGCTAAACTGGATGTCCTATTTATGTAACAGTGCATAAATAGGATATTCTATTTTTGAATTTTCCTATTCTTTAAACATACCCATCCTTTGTTTCCTCAGTGGGCGGCTTCTTAAATATGAAAATTAGGAGCTTCCGGAATTGTGGTTGGTTCTCGGCTCCCAGGTGGCTACAGAAATGATGTGGGATGACTATCTCTGACCAATGAAGGACCTATTTCGTACGGGAGGGGTTGTATCGTAGCCGGTGATGACCCTTAGGATTCTACCTTATTTCACCAATGCTGTCGTGGCGACCAGTCATTCAAATTTTAATGTGTGCCCCAAGGCCAGTCGAATAATCAACACCCCCGTTGGTTCAAACCTAATCAAAATTGCTTTGATGAGTGATATGAGCAGATGTTTCTACACATCATATATACCCTCATTACTCCTGTTTGAAACTTTCATTCTAAAAGTTACAGAAAACCTCTAAAACTGTATTATTATTATTTTTTTTAATATGATAAGGATATGAGGCTAACATTCTTCCCGGAAATTGCATTAAATATAAAAATCAATATAAATATAAAAATCATTAAAATAAAGGGCGTTAAATATAAAAATCATTGAATGCAAATGACAATACTTATGAAGAGTTTATTTGGGTACTTTCCCGTTAGTTGGAGCAAATGTCGCCAATTGTGAACCAAACGCGAATTTGGCGTAAGGAATTTGGCTAATTCTACATTATTTGACGATTTTTCGCTTGCGCTAAACGGAAAAGTACTTTTATTTGTCTGTTTTCAATTAGTTTCTTTAATTTAATAAAAAAATTAATTATTTGCCAAGATCATTTACTACAGGTTTTTAATAAAAACAAAATAAATGTTATTATATCGTTTGAATAATAATGCATACTACGAAAAAATATTGTGAAGATTTAAATTTTAATTCAAAGTAAGAAAATTGAATGATTTTTTAAAAAATTTTATGAATTAAAGCCTTTTGTTTACAAATCCCCAATGAACCCAAAATTCGTTCTATAAAAGAGAAAATGCTGTATACACTTGCCAAAAATCCAAATTCATACTCAAAATTACATTTTCTACTTAAGTTACTACAAATCGTTGTTCAAAACTGCTAATGTATCTAATTCTATAGATACTCTTGATAGATAAATTTTCTTTCAATTTTGAAATTTGTTTCTTTTTGTATTCATAAAGAACGCCAAAACTGTATCAAATTAGGATATTTTTAATTACAAGGTCAAATTTCCAATTTCTCCTTTAGATAATCTATATAATCAAACCGATCTAATTTTGTATTTATAATGAACGCTAAAATTGAATCAAATTATGATATTTTGAATTACAAAGTCGAATTTCTAATTTTTTTCTTTCGATAATCTATATAATAAAATACATCTATTTTAAATAAATAATAATACATCTAAAACTGTACAAAATTATGATATTTTGGATTATAAGACCGAATTTCCAATTTCTCCTTTTGATAATTTATATTTCTCAAAAGACCGCATTGATTATTTTTTTGGGTACAATTTAGAATAAAACTTTTGAAACTTCATTCTGCTTCTAAGCGAACGGAATAGAGAAGAAATTTAAAGTTAGAAAATGTGAAATAAATCATAACCTAACGTCAAATTTATTATATTCTCAGTGATTGATATTTATTTTCACTTTTTCGTTCATGTTTCGTTTCACATCTTTTAAAAAAGAAACTCACGCAATAAAAAAAAAAAAAAAAAAAAAAAAAATTAAAAAAAAAAAAACGATTTATTTCATCTCTAAAAGACGTATATATCTAAAGTGATATATAACGATGAGACCCAGTTCGGTTCTTAAAGTGGAGTGAAGTTTTAAAAAAATAATTAAAAAGATCTATAAACTAGAACTATTTCAACTAGAAGACATTTAGTTGGTAGAGAATAAAACTATATAATCTTGCTTTATAACATTTGACCCTCTTGCCAACATATTTATATTTTAGATACAGTATTGTAATCGTCAAAAAGATTCACTCCCAAGATTTTAAAGAATCTACACATTTCAAATCTCCACGAAATATTTTGAATCTGAAAAAAAAAAAAAAAAAAGATTTATGTCTGTTTGTGCATATAATAAATCAAAACCGCTTGAGACAGATAAATGAAATTTGATACATAAACTTAACACCAAATTTGCACAATATTATCAAATTTTATACGAAATGCACTAAAAATAAAGTTGTGAAAGAAATAAATTGTTTAGATATAACTCCATGCGTAGGCTTCTGCCAAATTTTCTAAAGTTAAAATTGTGTTTTATTGTTAAAGTCTCTGATGTATTTACATGCATAGGAAAATACAAGCCCTTTGACCTCCCCGGTGAACCCTTAGACAGATTTGGTTCAAAATTTTATAAAAATATACATTGTAGAGGCTAAAAATGTGTATTAATTTTAACCTGTTTAACTTTTTATATTTTGTAGTTATAGCGTTCCCTTTTACTCGAACTATCAGTCAGATAGGCTTCCTCTGAATGGATTTCTTTCAAACACTATATACACGTGTATATCAAATTTCAACCATTTAGTTCAAAGCGGTTCACAGTCAGACAGACTTAATGCCAAAAATATGTTTACTTATTCGGGACTTTCTAAAACGCGGATATTAATCAAAATCACGAATTTGAATTTTTTGACAGTTATTATGCTTTATCCATATTGTGTATTGGAGAAAAGAAAAAGAGGGGATCAAAATACTTTTTAAAGTACCAGAGTATAAGGCTTATAGCCGAAATAACATCTTTTAAATCATCAAATGTATTGCTTAATTAATACTTACAGGAGTCTTATGTTTCATTCCAAAGAAGACTGAATAAAAACTAATATCGTAGAATTAATCAATAGAATATTTTTTAGGGTCTTGAAAATAACTAATTATGTTTATTCAAATTTCTCATTAAATATGTACATAATTTATAACAAAATATTCTTATCTTGAAATGGCAAAAATCCAATCATTTACACAATGTATACAGAGTTACCATCTAAACATTTTAAAGTTTCTTATTACATTCAATTAAATCCTTTATAGAAATATTTTTCTTAGTTTGAAGAAAAGAAGACAATGAAGGAAAAAAAAAAAAAAAAAGCAGAAATTTCAAATTTTTTTCTATATCAAGACAAAAAAGAAGTGGTCTCTTTGCAAGAAAGGATTTTTATAGCATGTTCATGTTTCCCGTGTCAAGATTTCTTTTAATTTAAATTTTTTTGTAAAAGTTTTAAATTTAATACCGCGAAAATAAGTGAATTTTTCGATATGAATTGTTACCCATAAATTTCATCTTGTCTAAAACACAAGAGCATTATTTGCTGTCTTCTTTAACAATTTTCTTATCCATCCATTTTTACAAAATAAATCAAAAGTTAAAACCTATTTTTTTTAAGTCTACACCAAGGGAATAGATACCAAAATATATTTTAAAGTTTCGATACTTTAATGTTTGTAAAGAATGAGGTTTTGGCTTTCAGTTCAAGTTTTTGCGGTAGAAATGTTTTTTGCTTATAAAGGACGTTTCAAAACATCTTAGGAATTTAAAGATTTTCAATTCTTTTTAATTCACTTTTTTGTGACCTTTTGTTTATATTAAAAATCTTTCGAACTATTATTATTTATTCTGGTCTAAGTAAAAATGCTTCTCATTATATAAAGTGCTGTTTAATAAGTGAAGAACTTCTCATCACAAAGCAATATATGCATTTTACAAAATTTTTCAAGCAATAATAACAACAATAACCAATTATTTCTGAAACAATCTGTCCTTCAAATCTGGTCACCGCCAATGAAATTAAAAGAAATTGCTGTACATTTTAAGTGAAAATATATATATAAATATATATATATATATATATATATATATATATATATATATATATATATATATATATATATATATATATATATATATATATTCAACTTTGGTAATTTAAGGCACTGCTAGGTATTTCAGGTTACTTTAAGATACTGTACTCATCTAGGCAATTATATTCTTCAAAAAGCTACTTCTGAATACCCATTCAATTGACTAACATTTCAGTTACCGAAAATGTTGTTTAGTTTTCACAGAATATAAAGATGTATCTCATGCCTTTGGCTTTGGCTTTGATTATACTTCAAGAAGGAAATAAATAGCAGAATGTTAGATCGCTTTCATATTTTTGGTTTATTTAATAAACTGCTAAGCCTACAAACTTCTAACCAAAATTGAATCTATAAGGAGTAAAACATCTGATTTGGTACCGGTTTCACCCTTCCGATTACGGTAACCCTTTATAATTATTTTCTTAATTAAATATATACCGGGAACTTTGCTGCACATTTCTAAACTTTTTTTTAAAATCGTAAATTTCCCAATTTTCTAGCCTTCCTACCCCAAAATAATTTCGATCATCAATCCTATTATATTTACTCCTTATTGCTTATAACATTATAACTTATCCCTTCATTATAAGTTTTTTTGAAGCTTCAAAAAAAAAATTTTTTTTTCATATAGCAACAGCGAATGACGAAAAATAGTTGCAATTTGGAATCATATTTAACTTCATCTTCTCAAATTATTTCAAGAAAATCAATTTTTAAGAGTTAATCAGAGTGTTGCGTCTTTTCGAATTATGCGTCAAAATATGATGCATAAATTCAATGACTTAATATATTTTTCTTTTATCTGAATAAGGAAAAACTCTATAATTGACGCAGATGGGGAGTTATTTCGAATTTTTTGGAATCACGATTCTATAGTCGTTTATTTTTTTAAACCTGAAAAGTAAGGTTTGATTCACTGCACTTTAAGATTTTTTGTCATTTTTTTTTCATTCTGTTCAAAGATGTTTCAACTGCCTGTTGTCACTGCTTGAGCTTTACCGTAGGGAAGAAAATAACATATTTAATAAATACATACAGCATTGACAACATAATACAACAAATTACTAAAATCAAAAATGATTATTGATTGAGAATCAGATTCGTTATAATTTTAGATGTAAAGACTGCCATATCCGGATTAGTAAAGATTCTTGTCTTATAAAAATAAAATTTTGAAGACAGTTACAAACATATAGATTATTTTTTTTAAGATTTTGGATGAAGAATAACGTTTTTCCAAAACTGCGTTGGACTTAGTAGAGTAGCGCATAAGAAAAGTAACGCCATTTTTTATCACTTAACTGTAGTCTGAAAACTTTGAAATGAGATTTTTAAATAGCCAGGAAGACGAAAATGATATATTTTACATTTTGAGATCTCATCTGCTGTATATGTTAAGTTTTGGTTTTAAAAAAACCAGTAAGATAAAACAGGATGATAGATGTTTAAAAAAAATTATTGTAAAAGGAAGAATTTTTTTTGAGAAGTGTTTTGTTAAAAATTAAAAACTTTAGCAAATTATTAGCACGCCAACCACATATTTTTCCTACAGACCAAAATATAATTTTTTCCCCTTCTGAAATCAAAATCACATTCTCAGTAGTATGATTGTGCAAAAATTTCATTGCAATCAGATAAAAAAATAGAATAACAAAAACTAAGTCAAATCAAGAACGAAGTAATATCTTTCCAGATATTTTGAGAACGGATAATAATGATAAAGAAGATTCTCACAACGAGATATTTCAATCTTCAATTCAAAACATTATTTGTTATCTGCACTTTTATCATTTGATAATGAAAATATTAAAATCAATTAAAAAAATTAAAATAATTAAAAAGTGAAAAGAAGTTAGTCAGAAAATTAATTTTCTCGTTTTTGAGTTCCGATTGGAACAACATGAAGATTATTTTAGGACAAACATGCCTCTTCGAACTGCTGTTAGGTGATACAGATGACACCAAAAACCCGAAGTTCTGTTACAGAATTCTAACCTGTAGAAGCAATAAAGGCAAGTAAAAGTAATTGTCATGTTAGTTTGAATTAATACTAGCTTAGAATTACATTTCACTAAAATAAATAAATGAAAATCTTACTATTTTTAAACATTGTCCAATCAAAATAATTTTTATGCCATTAATAAATATTGTACCATCACATAAAAATTCTTACAGAAATTTTTATAATAGAATCAAATTGAATTATTTGATTCGAATTTCTCCTAGTATTACCAGTATGATTGATTTCTTTAATTAAATTCTTTATTAGTTCACAATAAATATGCCTCCTTTACACAGAATATGTCTTCAATGATCGCACCAAAGGTTGTCCTTGCAATGAATAGATATGGAACGAAACAAAGAATATCGCCATTCATCGAGCTATCTTACGTGACAACGAATCACAAATCAATTACGTGACATCGAATCACAGAACATAGCCCACAGAAGAAAAAAAATCTTTATGTTCCAGTGCATCACTTTTCTGTTCTATCCAGTTTCCTTTAGAGCGGTTTGTTCCGGTTCTTACCGGATTCTGTTGGAAAGAGACAAACCGTGATGAAAGAGGCTTGAACTCAACATCAATGATAGGCGCTCGGGAACCGACGATAGCTCTCACATTGTTCAATGCCTGGAAAGAAAATAATTTCATGCTCTTCTTTTTTTCTTTTTCCGAATGGGAAAGCTCTCAATTGCTTCAAAGAAGTTCCTCAATAGCTTTATAAACTGATAAAGAAAGCAAATTAAAAGGAATTGAGCTTCAGTCCTATTTATTTGGATTTAACGAACAATGCTTTTATTTTTCTTGAAAACTATAGAAATCAGTTTCAACGATATTGGTTACAATAGAGAAACAAGGATATTGGCAACAGATGAATTCATTCAGAGAATTAATTTATCATTTCTTCTAAACATTCTATTCAATAATTGGAATCTTAAAAGTTTGGATATTAAATTTTAAATATAACCAGACATAATCTGATGTATTTTTAAGATAGGGAATTTGAAGTAAGTGCAAAATTGCTTTTCCTCCCATTATTTCAATTCGTTGGAAGTAAAATATTGTTATTTATGACTGTCTACAGCAGTGTTTCCCAAACTTTTGACATATGTGTACCCCTTCTATAATTTTCGTAACGCTGAATACCCCTCGTCAAAAAAAAAAAAATGGATGTATTTTAATAACAATCAAAAATATATTTATTTTCCTTTTTTTGTGACATACACAAAGTAATAAGAAAAGAGAAAAAAATTATTCATAATAAAATAATATGAATAAAAGTTATATTGTAAGTAGCATTTATTTGGATCAATAAGAAGTATGAAATTGTTTGTGCTGAGATGAAGATCGTCAAAATTTAGTCCCCTATTTATTAATTTTTAATCTCAGATGCGGTTCCACTTCCAATAGTCTGTTCCTTTTTTTTCAATTTAATCTCTACAAATGCTGAAAAAGCAACTTCACATAAATATGAAGTTGGAAAAGGCAAGATGTATTCAGAACCTTTTCTGTTAAGACCGGATACACATGTTGCATTTGTAACCAGAATGATGTTAAGATACTCTCCCTATGTTTAATTTTCAAAAATCCGTCTTAAACCAATTCCAAAAATTGATCTTCTTCTGCATGCGTCAAATCTTCTGGCATGGATGTTGTGTCAATGTTAAACGAATATCTTATCCATTCAATATTTTTGTTTTAATAAGGGAAATAGATTTTCAAGCCCACTTGCAAACTCTCCAAAGGCTGTGTTATGCATTTCAGAGTATCAGCATTAATTTTAATAGTCGAACTTGTTATAAACTCATGAAGACAGGGAAACAAGTCTACTTTTCCACAACCGACTCGCTTTTCCATTAATTTAATTTTCCTATGACAGCGTTCACTTTGTTGTTGTTTCTTATGGCACTTACAATGGACAAGGCCCCTGTTACGGAGACAGCGCTTTTAAGCCGAAGGGGGAGCGTGTCTTGCTTTCATAGTAGCGCCATCTAGGACCAAGAGAACGACTTAGCAACACACACGTCACACCCCTTATCACGGGGCGGACTTCAATCACGTATTTCATTCTCTCATCCACAGATCGTAATTTAGACCTCAGTCAGAACGATCACCCCTGATCCAGTACTCCCAGTGGTATTACTCTCGACATGGAGGACTTTGTGACCACGACAGACTTATACGCGCGTCGGCCACCAAGCACGCGGGGAATCTTCGGCCGGCGGGGTTCGAACTCACAACCTAAAAGGCGCGAATCCAACGCTCTACCAACCAGGTTATCCCGGTCCTGCGTTCACTTTATCTTGAACGTGAAACAATGAAATTTCTTTGCCTTGTAATGGTAAGTTGAGGCAATTCCATTCAAGCACTGCTTTAAGCAAGTAAGCCAAAGCGGCGGAGGGTACTTAACCCCATCCGCGGTAAAAAATCAAAGGTTTCTCCGATTTCAGTCACGTGGGGAGGGACAGTAGACCACAGATGATTGGGCCTTCTCTCATTTTAGACAGAGTCACGTGATTTTCAGGGGGTTGACTTGTGCCTCAGTTGTACCCCATCAAACTCTTATTGTATTCCTGGGGGTATGCGTACTACATTTTGGGAAACATTGGCCTACAGGAATTATTTTACCTCATTAATTCTCATTCAATCTATTCACCATATTTATAGCTATACCAAAAGGATGTCAAGAAAGATTAGATAACAGTACGTAAAGGGGTGAATCTTCAATTCTTTAGAGATGCAGTAATTGGCTTACTTTCATGTGTAGAAGGAAAAAAAAAAGTTGCAGTATCTGCACAGCTCTATGATCTGCATCATCTGTAAGGAAAGCTGATAGGCCAGGGTTAATAAAAATAAAGAGTTACACGATAGAACAACGAGTTAACGCTAGGTTTGAATGAAATAAAAACTCATCTTTTTCTTTAATTTTTTATATTTTTATTGAATCGTAAAGTATACAGGATAGGGTTAAGTATGGAATAACACATAGGGGAAATTGCCTCCATGACTTTCCTGGCATATATCCACTCTTTTGTTGAAATTTTCCATGACCATTTTGCATAAATGTGGTTGAATTTCGTTGATGCAGTGTTGAATATCCCCCTTTAATGCACACATTCTTGTGGGCTGTTTGGCATAGAGCTTTGACTTTAAATAATCCCATGAAAAGAAATCCAGTAATGTTAAATCACACGATCTAAGGAGTCAATTCACAAATTTTCGAACTGTGACCGCCAGACTTTCATTATTTTCGAAATATTATTCAAAATTGAAAACGCGTTGTTCTATAGTATAACGCTCCATTTTTATTAATCTTAAATTATCAACTTTTTTTAATAGAGTTGTCAACACTTTACGGCAGGAATCGTGGTAAACTCAAATTTTGAGTTAATTTTGTGACATCCTTTGTATGTCAAAATTTTTTTAAAGAATAGATGCTTTATGCAACCGATTTTTAATAATTAATAGGAAAAATCAGAAACAATTTTTTCTTAAAAATGTTATTCAAGAGAATATGAATCCAAAATAAAATGGTTAGAAAAGCATTGCCATATTTTATTTTCATCGGTTGTTAGAAATGAATTTTTCAAATAAAACACCCAATGGCAACATCTTGGCTAAAAACTTTAAATCCCTTAAAATATTGAAGATATGGGCTATATCTAAAACAATTACTTTTTCTATTGAAATGTTTATAGATTTTATAAAGAAAATTTTATTCACGTATTTTGTGAAAAATTAATAAGTAAATAATTAGTAATATATAAAGAATCAAATTATTCATACAATATAAGTTAAAAATGTAATTTTCTATATATATTTGTATAGAATGCCAATTCATATTTCAAGTATAAATTGATCGCAATTAACATTGAAAAGGGCTTCAACTCATGAATTTTTAACATGAATTCCGTTTTTTATCTATTGACAGAAGAGTCTAGACGAAACTTACATAAGTTCGAAATCTGCATATTCACTGCATCTCATAGAAATGAAAAAAAGATTGAAAAGCTATTTAGTTTCTTAACTTGCTTCTCGCTGCTGATAGTAATAGTAAAAGTAAAACTGATAAAAGTATTCTACGGGAAGTTCAAAAGAATTTAAACTTTTCTTAAAATGGAATGTCATCTATTTTTCAAGAACTACTTTAATAGTACGGGAATGCCTTTTCTTTCTTTTGTCCATTGCATGATGCCAATGCAGTACTCTAGGACAAGGAAACCATTACGCAACTTTGGATAGTGATTGAAATGTTCTTTATTCAGGACGAAATTTAAGACTTGCTCTTCCTCGAATATCTAAGAAGTTAAAATCTTTTTCAAGAAATACCCTTTCATATGGGTTTTAACCTGCAAATATAGAATTCCTTTGCTTTTTATTGTTTAAAATGGAAATTCTAACATATAGTTGTCATAAGCTAAGGTGATCGAATTCGATATAGTGATAATATTATATGGTGATCATAACATCTGGAGATAGAATTTTAGTAAGCATCAGATTAAAGCAGATAGTAAACAAATTTCAGTAAGCATCAGATAAAAATTGTTTCATTCATTTTTAATAACCAGTTTGGAAGAATTAAAAACAAAACTTTATCATTAATTAAATTTTGCATTCAGTAACAAATTTCCTTATACTGTTTAGTTTAGTTATATTAACGTCCCGTTTTAAAGCAACACTAGTGCTATTTTGGAACAGACCTCGTAATTTTGAACTGCGGTCAGATGACGAGGATGACACCTGAGCTGGCACGCCCCTCTCCACACCAGCGAGGGGACGTTTGGCCAGGACGTTTTAACGTGCACCAGATCCGTTTACATAACGGTTCTTCGGTGGAAAGGGTCTCGAACCTGAAACCCTCCGGTGCCGAAGCCGAGTCCTTACCACCAGGGTACCGTGGACCCTTCCTTATACTGTTAACATATGTTATAATTTAGTGCAATTAAATACTTCTTCTATATTTCATAAACTTTAAGAATATTTGAGCTGACATATAGTCATCTGTCAGGTAAATTGAAAAATTGTATGCTTATAAAATATTTTTATATTTGGTGTATACTAAAATTAAATCATTTTTCAGTTATAAATTCGAGATTTGGTTGTTTAAAAAAATTAAAGATCGATTAATGGCAAATATTTCCATTCAGAAGCTACAATATTCCTCCATCTTTCGGGCAACAAATGAATTTGGCGAAGAAAAAAACATGTTTTTTGATTCAATCAAATTATCAAAATTTTTGATATCTCACTGAAATCGAATCCCTTTCCAAAATGAATTATGCATGGAAATAAATAAATAGTAATCTAAATAAATAACATATGATAAATATAGCAGATGAAACTTCACGTGCTAGTGAAGTGATTTGAACTAACATGGGCGAGCATTATCGAGTTGAAAAACCACCTTGTCAAGCCTTTCGCCACATTTTGACTTTTTTCCTTCAATGCTTTATTTAAATAGATCAAATATAGCTTGTATCGTTCTTCATTGATGGTTTCCCACAAATAATGCTTCCAATTCTGTATCTCGGAGTTTTAGTGGTTTATCATGCGCTTTGTCATGTGTACGTTTTTTAATCGCCAAAATCGCTTTTCACAGGTTATATTTGATGGGACATCCTTATTATAAACGTCCGGCACAACCGATATGTTTCTGATAGAGTTTTCTTCGCAAAAAAAGTAATGTAACCTCTCTGAAATTCCTCATCAAATATAACTGAATCAAATGCATCTGTAATTGACATAAAAGTCAACATTTTTTTCTAATCTAAATTTTTAGATATATTTTTAAAAATTAACAGAGTTTTGCACATGAATTTTCAAAACATTCATATGCAACATTTATGTGCAACCTTTTCAAACATTCATGTGCAACTTTTTCAAACATTCATATGAAACCTTTCCAAACATTTATATGCAACCTTTTCAAACATTCATAAGCAAACTTTTCGATATATTTGGAGGCCAGCACTACTATTAAAATGTGAGAAGGTTATTTAAATAACTATTGTATAAAAATACAAAAATGACATGCGTTAAGATACATATATGTAACTAATGAAAAGCAACATTTTCTTTAACGCAATGTTTGATGCTGGAATTAAATTTTAAAAATCTCTTGATGAATCTTGTATTTAGAAACTTTCAATCAAGTCGCTTCTTTTCTTTAACATAGCTGTTCATGCTTTTTTTTCGCATTTCAGTATTTTATCAAAATTCACTTTAATTGATTTTGATTTTATTGGCTCAGGTTTCTTTTCCTTTTTTTCTTTGCTAGGAATTTTTTTTTCTATATTGACACAACTGGGTAAATATTACTATAGTTATTTTTCATGTATTAATGGCATGGTAGTTATAACATTACAAGTTCTTATGCAATATATTGTACGAGAATGTTGCGAAATCGCAGCCCTATTTCAAATTTAAGCAAATTAAAGAGGTCTGAGAACGTTAATTTAATATTTATTTTCTTTTATTTACAGATATTTTCAAAAATAAAAAAATAAAGTTTTATTTTCTATGTGCAGCGTTTTCTCTAATCTTAATGCAAAAAGGGGCACAATGCTGACTCTTGAAGAATTTCAGATGATAAATCAATGCTTAAAATCTTGTC
Source organism: Argiope bruennichi (assembly GCF_947563725.1). NCBI lineage: Eukaryota > Metazoa > Arthropoda > Arachnida > Araneae > Araneidae > Argiope > Argiope bruennichi. The sequence goes on from NC_079152.1 coordinate 52,849,328, forward strand.
AGTTTGCTGTATGAATATAAGATATGACAAAATTTGGAAAAAGAAAGTTAAAACACACGAAACTAAATTTTATATTGTACGAAAATGTTTCAAACTCGTATAATATTTTTATGATTGAATAAAATTAGGAAGTACTTGGAAGGAAATGATGTCAACATCATTGAAAGAGATAAGAAGTTATACACATGACTTAAAATTATGGTATGAGTCTCTGAATTAAAAAAAAATTAAGTAGGTTTAATAGCACTTTACATATTATTACGTTTATCAACTGCATCTGCATTTCGACCAAGAAGACAATAAATCATTAAAAAGTTAATTTTTGTAATTTTTTAAATTTCTTTTTTAGAATTTAAGTAAATAAAGGAAAAATACCTTTTTTTTTCTCTTGCTAATTTTAATAGCAAAACTCTGCAAAAAACGCTACAAAGTTCTTTTAAATATTTTTTACAATATTAATATGCCATTCTATTATTTGCTTAAAAAATCAATTTTATAACGAAAAATGTCAATTTAAAGTATTTTATGGAAGAAATTTCATTGAGAAAAAACACATTTATGCTTTTGATTGATTTTAACAATTATTTTTTGGTCATTAGTTTTAGTATAAATTGGATTATGTATTATACCATATCGTTCTATATGCCTCTAATAATTTGTAAAATATTGTTCATAGCACTGTTCTTGAAAACCATTAAAATGATTGAGTAGGATGCATAATATTTTAAACTGCAAACCATATAAAAATATTTTTGTAATATAGGGCATTAATGTAATTAAATTAAATTAATTTGATAATAAGTCTTTCGATGTTCAGATGATAATTTATTCCAGTTTGCTGTTATAAGTGCAAGATGAAGTAATTTTATTTATAGACTCAAGGTACATAGTGAATTATTGATGTGTAATTTCGAATAAAATTTAATGAAGTGTAAAGAGGAAGATATACAATCAAGTTTAAAAGAATTATGAGGAAAATTTTATGGAGTTCGTGAATTTGAAGATTAACTTTATTTTATGATTTTGATGAAAAATAATTTTTTGTACAAGTTATAATCTAGTCTTGGATTGTGCCTATCCCCCTTTTAATACTTGGTAATCAAATTTTAAATATATATAAATATTATTCTGTGAAGTACAGTTATTTTAAATATATATATTATTCAGTTTTTTTTTAGTTTAAAAGTATGTTTCACTTATTACTAATGAATTTTTTGTTTGATGAAAATATAATTACAAGTTGTAGGAATCAATATTTTGCAACAATTATTTTTATTTTTACAGCGAGATATCTTTCGAAACATTAATCTAATTTTTAATAGTTAAAACTTTTTATATGGAAAAAAATATTTTCCATTGGTTAAATTTATCGATACGATTATTAAAAAAATTGTGAAACTCTCTCATTATATTAGAAATATTTATATTAGAAATATTTTATTCCTTGGAAATCAAAAGAATGCTTGAATATATTATGATATTTTGTTTTAAAACTTTTTGTTATATGTTTTGCTTTCTAATTCCAAACTGAGTAGGTAAGTAATTGTATGGAACTGAAAGTATTTGCATTCGGAAACCTAAATATTTAAAATAAGCTTTATTGTTATAATTGCTGAGAAAGCTTGTTAATAGGAAAGTCCAAAGGAAGTATAATTCGTCATCTTGCATGGAATTCTGCAGTGCTTAAGAAAATTAAAAGATTTGGGATAAATTTAATACCTATATATAGTTCCTCATGAATATTAAAAATAAATGAACTTTCTTATCAGTATTTCTTTATAATATAAAGCACTTATTTTCTATGTTTATTAGTTATCTGTTATAGACTTTTATTACTTGTTATTGACTTATTTTGAAAAATAAATCACATCTAAATGAATCGAATATTTGTTGGAAAATTACAATAGATTACAAGATAATTTCCTCATTGAAGTGAATATTTAACAACCAGAAAATATCATTTTGGCATAATCATGTTTCGAAATAGTTAAAGCAGAAAAGTATTAAATATAATTAACTTTTTTAAACTAAGAAATTAACTACTTAAAGCACCTTCGTTAATAGAGCATTATTGTGCTATAAACTTGTATAAACTTGTATTGTATATAAAATATATATTGTGCTTAAATTAGAGCATTATTAAAGTATAATGTAAAAATTTCATGCTCGTTATTCCTTCATAATTTCAGTTTTTTTGTTCCAATGAGTTTATTTCCCCAACGGGGAAATTGTATTTTTAATGTTAAAAATTAGATTTAATTCTTCAGGAGATACTTTTAAATAAGAATTTAATACGCTTGGAATATATGAACTTCAACATCATTTCTGATCCATAAAAATGATTTTGAGATTTCTTTTGTTACTTTTTATTTTTTTTATTGAAATAATGAAATCAAGTAAAAGTATTGCTTGGAAAATAAATAATTATAATAAGATATATTAAATTATTGCTTGAATTGTAATTAAACATTGCATAATGAGTTTGTATAGTTGATTTATATGATTTGAAATAAGAAAATAACCTGAATATCAGGCAAATATTTCATAGTCCCAGTGTATAAATAGAAAATAGAAATATGTGTTTAAAATTAAACAAATTCGTAGTTTTGTTCTTGAATATTGTATATTAAAAAATTATGATTTTATCTATATTTCTTTCCTGATTATCAAGATTGATAATCATTTCTTTCCTGATCTTTCTTTCCTGATTATCAAGATTGATAATCATTTCTTTCCTGATCTTTCTTTCCTGATTATCAAGATTGATAATCATTTCTTTCCTGATTATCAAGATTGATAATCATTTCTTTCCTGATCTTTCTTTCCTAATTATCAAGTTGACTAATTATCAAGATTGATATTTCCTATAATATATTATATTTAAATTAGAAAATCAATTTGTACAAGAATAATATAATTGGAAAATTAAATTATTCACTTGAGTTTTTGTGTATTTGTTGAATTACCTTGTAATATATTAAAATATTCTCAGAGAAAAAAAGGCAAAATAATCGCTTATGTCATTATGACTTAAATCTTGAAGAATCTAATTTTCATTGATTAGAAAGGATCTACCGTTTCTACACCAACAGAAAAAAACATTTAAAAATTATATAAATTATTACCACCAATTAAAATTATATAAATTGTTACTTTTAAATTACAAGAAATAAAAATTCTGAGCATTACTTTTCTTTTGTACAATTGTTTTATATTCTTTGTGACTAGAATCGTTTACTCACAATATTAAAATTTTTCAGTAAGGAGCTAATGCCAAAAGTTTCTGTCATAAATATGCTGGTATGGGAAATCACGCTGAAAGCGAGAGAATTATGTTCTATAAAAAGTTACGTTTCTTCAGACAATTCTCTAATCCTGCCTCCTTCCGAAAGGCAGGACACTTGGGATTCCTTAAACTGAGATATTATTACTTGCAAAAACCATCTGTCAGTTCTCAGTTTTCTGAGGAAAACAGATACTTCGACACTTTCAAGGACTCTAAAAATCCTAGTTTTTTTGTTGTTAATGTTTATTCCTTCAGGAAACTGCGATCATTGTTACCCTAAAAATTTGATTTTTAAAAATTTTAGTCCAATAAAATAAGGGGTATTTTCCTAAATACAGAAATGTATAATTTATATAGGTTTGAAAAGTCAAATTTATAACTTATCCTTTAACAATGAATATAGCAGAGTTTCCATGATAGAAAGATTACCTATTTTTTCTAGAAACAATTGGTGCAAATTTCTGTATGCATAGAACGCATTCGATTCCTTACAATTGTATGAAATTTTATGCAACAGTATTTACAAATATTATGCATATGTTATACATATTTTTTTGCATAATAATATTAAAATTTAGAGACTATTTATCATACAAAATATCATTATTTTTTTAGATTTTCAGGTTACATGATATTCATTTTTTTGTGAAATTATTAGTAGTATATTTAAATGAAAAAAGTTTATTATAACTATTACGCCTAAGCTAATATATTATGTTAACTTTGGAGTGATTCCGCTCAGAATTAGTTTTTCTTAGCGTATCGATTTATGGTTACGAACTTGAAAACTATCGTATCACAAAACATATTCAATTTGCCAATAAACATAAATTTTTTAAGAAACAAATATTTTTCTCCTATTTTATAATTAAAATAAATTATTCCTTCTACATATCTTAAATTTTTTAAATGTCTTAAATTTTCAAAATGTTGTTATTTTTCCCCCAAGTTTTAGTTGGTTGATATTCATTATATTTTTTGAAATTTTTACTAGTACTATATTTAAATGAAAAAAGCTCCCATTCATGTGCTCATATATTATGCTAACTTTGGAGTGATTTCACTCATAATTATTTTAGATACTAATAAGTAATAATATTAAATAATAATTATTAATATTAATAATTTAGATTCAATTATTAGATATTTTACTTGATTTTAAAATGTCTTTATTTAATAATGAAATTTCGGATTCACAGTCGAAGACGTCCCTTTTACTATCTACAAAATTCTTGTAAATATGACTTTGAAATTTGTGTTTTCTAAAAATTTTTATTATTCAATTCCATAATTATTAGAAAATATATGTATCAAATGAAAATCGATATAAAAATAAATATATCTTGATTGTTAAGATATTTGAAGATTACATGAGAGATCATTTATTTCAGTATAAATAAGCCTGAAGAATAACATTGCAATTATCTGACAGTAAAGATTGTTATGCAAATTTGATTTAATGCCATATGATATAGTATCAGTGTTGAAATATTCGAAGATTTTCACATTTTGGAAATATCAAAAATATTTTTGAGATGAGAATGTGGTAGTAGAGTTTGCTGCTGCAATAGAATACTACTTTAACTCTAAAATGCATTGAGTAGCCATTGGCTACACGTTTTTGCTTTCATTTATAAACTTCATATAACAGTTCTAAAGGGCAACAAAATTAGTTTGGAAGTCCTTTTTGAAGCACTTTCTGATAATCATTTGCAGAAAAACCGCTGTATTGCAGCATGGTATTAGCATTAGATTTGAATTGGAAACTTGAAAAATTATAAAGATGAATGTTATATGAATAGTTATACCTTTAAAACTATTGTAAATTATTATTTTTTTGCATTGTAAAAATATATTGGTAAAATGAGATTTTTATTTTTACTACAGAATTGTTATAATTTTATTTATGCCAATGGAATAATATTTAATTTATAATGCAGCCATTTGTCACATTTAATTTTTTTTAAATTTCACAAAAAATAATTAAAACATTTATTCAAAGCACATATATTTTTTTGTATAAAAGTATAAAAAGTCATGCATTTTAGGGTTAACTGTAGTATTGTTTGGTTTTGAACTGAAGTCTGAAATATTCATTCTTTCTCATACACATATACATGCTCATAATCATCCAAGCACGCAAACAATTAATAGACATCTAGTAGTGCTGTTTTATTTCGGCATCAGCTTTATTTTGTGGATTAGAATATAGTTCCTAATGTCATCAACTGTTTTAAAAGGCGACAGAATCAATTCTTATATTATAATTCTTAAATTTTCCTTCAGAATGAATGCTGAAAAAAAAACTTTTTTTCATTTAAATATGAAAATATTTTATCAAAACAATTACATTTACCAATTTCTATAATTTAAAATCCTCCCATTTACGAAACTTACTTTTAGTTTCCTACTTTTTATTGTAAAGGCTCGTTTATATTCAAATCCCCGAAAAACATTTATTTAAATAATTCGTACGCTTTTTTATAAATTTACTTTATCCTGAAGCTAATATAAACCTAAATGAATAAAATGTTCCATTTATAAATTTAATTTCAGTACAATTCTCTTGGGCCATAAATTTTGATTAGTCAGCTTCAATTTTAATGGAAAAATTTCTCAAAACATATAAAAAAAGAACTCCGTTAATCTTTATTTGTTTAGGGATTTGATAAAATACATTTAAAACAATAAGACATTTAATAAATATCACACCAATAACATAAAAATTTAATAATGACTCTTATTTACAAAAGAAACCAGTATATTCAATCCTCTCTTGAAATCGTATTTTCATCATTTGTTAAGAGATGCATTCAGCAGTGATAATCTCACTGATTTATTTCATATAAAATGTGCATGAGTGCATAAAACAAGCCGGATTTAATACACCCAGAATTAAAACCTTGCTTCATATAACAAAATATATATCTTTTAATAAAACTTCTACAAACAACTAAAATATACACCAACTTCAACTTTCTTTCCTTTGGAAAACGTTGCGATTGTTTCCACGTGACAGTGAATGGCAGGCATTTTTTATTCTTTAGAGATAGCAGAGCTGAAGAATAAGTGTTTAGAACCAATTCTTTTCATTTCTTACATATGTTTCAAAAAGCTGAAATTTTGTTGTTCGATATCTTGTTAAGAATTAATGAATGGGGGAACTTTGATAATACTTCCAGTGCTTAATAATTTCGATTTTCATTACATATTTCATTTCTTTAAATAATAAAATAAATTTATATATAGTAGAATCAAATGTATGTTCAGTAGAAAAATTGCAATTCCTTGATTTAGGTACTTAAAAGTTTTTGATGTATAAAACACCTTTAAAATATTTATTTAAAATATACTGTAAAAGATCAAGACTTATTTACATTTTTGTGAAAGCATCTTGGCAAATAATGACCAATAATGCTTTATAATCATAACAATGCTAAGCATTTGATATAAAAATTTAGAAATATGAATAATAGTTTTACTAAAAATATTTCTAAAAATACGCTTTTAATAATGTGCTAAAATAAAATAATTTATTCCAATCATTTATAACTTTTTAATATTTTACTTAGAAAATGTTTTAATGATAATTATAAATTTTAGCAATATTTTGTTTTTAAAATTCACTGCTATAGGACAAAATGTTATCGAAACGAAATCGATAAATTCTGGATTTTTACGAAGCACAAGAGATTATGTGCATTATTTTTTTCTTTTAATTTAGCCTTTCAGAAATTATGACTTTTCGACGATTTATTTATATTTTCTGTTTTCTTGCTTTGTGTACAAGATATTTGAAATGTTTTTTTTTCTTTGACTGCTTTACTGTTTAATAAAGAATTCGATCACAGATAATACGATTCTATTGTCAATGTACATTAAATTGTCTTCCTACTATTTTTGTTAGCAATTTTCATATGAATACTGGATGTACTCGTACTATTAAAGCTTATTTATTCAGAATAATATAGCTAGATTTTTTTCTTAGATCCAATATCCGATTTAAATAATTTTATTATGAGTAAATCCTTATTTCCTTAAATGTAAAATATTGATAATAATAATTTTATTTCGTAATATGCATGTAATAAATTGAATTTAACAGCAATTAGAAAACTACAAGCGATATCATCATTTGCAAAAGAAATTGACACATATTTATAGAAATCTAAGGCCTTTATATATATGTATCACGATAAAATTATGCAAATTAAGTCTGAAAAGTAGTATATTGGAAGTAAAACGTAACTTATTTTCAGATGCATATCGTTGTTGGGACTTACGGCGCTACAAGCCAGCTGACAATTATCTGTCAGCGATTTGAGCAGAATGAGTGTCTCTTGCTTTTTCTGTAACGCCAGCTAGTCCCTAGAGTACGACTTAGCAACTTCATGCGTCGCATTCGCTTGTACAACCTCATTTCACAGGCGGGGGACATACTCATACCCTCCTCATTTAGATAACAGAAGAAGAACGACCATGCCCAAACCGCGACTCGAACCCGGGACGACCAGATCAGGGTGAAGACGCTCTACTCCTATACCAAGACGCCGGCGACAGGATAATGTAAATTGCATAAAACAAAAGTGCCATGCAGATGATTATTTTACTAGGTATAATGATATGTCGATTAATTTGTCTAATGATCCTATGCATTGAGATTTAAACATGAAATTACAAGTTTTTTGCTATGCAGTTTTTGAATTTAAACTATAATTTATTAAAAATAATCATTATTTTTGAAAATCAAGATAGAATATCTTTCCTGTAGTTGAAATACATATTTCAAAAGACATGCACACATTTCAAACATACACATTCCAAAATGTATCGAAAATTGAAATTAGAATTTACAATTACATATTATTATTTATCAAACAGAATAGAAGTAAACAAATTACTAATCATTTAACCTTGCTAAACAATTTGTGATTATAGTTCAGATTATTTCATTATTTTTAGATGATTTTAAGTCTCTATATCAATTTAATTTTTATAGCAAAATATGAGATTTAATTCCAGATATATTTCTTCAAGATTTCATTAACGAAATCCTGTTGTTGTTGTCCCCTTGGATTTAACACCAATTAAAAACAAGTCCAAGAGATTGTTTCGCATGATAAAATTGTAAACGGACTCCCCCTCATTCACAAACTGCCTCACAGAATCTACCAGGTCATTAGTCATGAAATTACTGAACAAATTCCTAATTTAACTATACATAAAATAAATCTGTATACGATACTTAAATTTAAGATTAAGTTAAGAAAATATTTAATGAAATAAATTTCAAGTTTTTGATGTTTATGTCAATCTTATATTGAATTTTCAAATTATTTTTCTCTATAAGATAATGAGTAAAGTCTATAAGATAATGAGCAAACTATAGGAAATTTTTATTCATGATTTTACAAATTTTTGAAGCAATTTGTTGTTACAATTACAGAATATTCAAACATTTATAAAGATAATTTTTTTTGTATGCCATTAAATTTTAGTTTGATCTGACAAGAAAATATTTAACATTATAAATGTCATGAAACTTG